>NC_067157.1:23772442-24072442 GCF_903995435.1 Acomys russatus | reverse complement strand
TAGATAAACATACATATATGTATGCATGCAAACTTACACACTAAAAGATCTTTTGTTATCATAATTAGATCTGAAATATCTGACATAGCAAGAGCTGGGATTCCAACTTGTCCTTAGATGTTCTCTTAACACTCAGAGCCCTCAGCATGCTGCTAAGCAACTGGGTGCTTGCTGTACTGCCCTCCAGAGCATGCACCTTTCTCCGCAGGCCGTACAGTGATTGGGTGAGCCTGGGGGCAGCACAGTGATTGGGTGAGCCTGGGGGCAGCACAGTGACTGGGTGAGCCTGGGGGCAGCACAGTGACTGGGTGAGCCTGGGGGCAGCACAGTGACTGGGTGAGCCTGGCACCAGCACAGTGACTGGGTGAGCCTGGGGGCAGCACAGTGATTGGGTGAGCCTTGGGGCAGCACAGTGACTGGGTGAGCCTGGGGGCAGCACAGTGATTGGGTGAGCCTTGGGGCAGCACAGTGACTGGGTGAGCCTGGGGGCAGCACAGTGACTGGGTGAGCCTGGGGGCATCACAGTGACTGGGTGAGCCTGGCACCAGCACAGTGACTGGGTGAGCCTGGGGGCAGCACAGTCATTGGGTGAGCCTTGGGGCAGCACAGTGACTGGGTGAGCCTGGGGGCAGCACAGTGACTGGGTGAGCCTTGGGGCAGCACAGTGACTGGGTGAGCCTGGGGGCAACACAGTGACTGGGTGAGCCTTGGGGCAGCACAGTGACTGGGTGAGCCTGGAGGCAGCACAGTGACTGGGTGAGCCTTGGGCCAGCACAGTGACTGGGTGAGTCTGGGGCCAGCACAGTGACTGGGTGAGCCTGGGGCAGCACAGTGACTGGGTGAGCCTGGGGGCAGCACAGTGACTGGGTGAGCCTGGGGGCAGCACAGTGATTGGGTGAGCCGGGGGCAGCACAGTGACTGGGTGAGCCTGGGGCCAGCACAGTGACTGGGTGAGCCTAGGGGCAGCACAGTGACTGGGTGAGCCTGGGGCAGCACAGTGACTGGGTGAGCCTGGGGCAGCACAGTGACTGGGTGAGCCTGGGGCAGCACAGTGACTGGGTAAGCCTGGGGCAGCACAGTGACTGGGTGAGCCTAGGGGCAGCACAGTGACTGGGTGAGCCTGGGGGCAGCACAGTGACTGGGTGAGCCTAGGGGCAGCACAGTGACTGGGTGAGCCTGGGGGCAGCACAGTGACTGGGTGAGCCTGAGACAGCACAGTGACTGGGTGAGCCTTGGGGCAGCACAGTGACTGGGTGAGCCTGGGGGCAGCAGTGATTGGGTGAGCCTGGGGCAGCACAGTGACTGGGTGAGCCTGAGACAGCACAGTGACTGGGTGAGCCTGGGGCAGCACAGTGAGTGGGTGAGCCTGGGGCAGCACAGTGACTGGGTGAGCCTGGGGCAGCACAGTGACTGGGTGAGCCTGGGGCAGCACAGTGACTGGGTGAGCCTGGGGCAGCACAGTGACTGGGTGAGCCTGGGGCAGCACAGTGAGTGGGTAAGCCTGGAGTCAGGACAGTGACTGGGTGAGCCTGGGTCAGCAATGAGCACAAGCAGGAACTGCCGAGCGCAGCGATGAGCATCTCTGGCTTGTCCCCTCTTGCTTTATTAAATTCTCAGGAGATAAGCAATACAATGTGAGCAAAACATCCAACCTGCCCATTCTTCCCAAAATGAACCGAGATGGTGACTACGGCTTTGTATTTCCATTGTATATGTTTAGCTATAATCTTAGAAGATGAAAGACATAAACTGGCAACCATGTTAAAAAATATATATGATCTTGTCAGCAAATTCCAATGGGCTTAATCAATAAAAGTAATGTTTCAGAAATAAAATCTTGCATATGGGCCAGATGTCCAAACTTCAGTACTATTTCTACTTATTTGTACCCTCAACCTACTCATATTTCCATAGACTCAAAAAGTTATTTTTAGTGTTGGGGTAGGTAGTGTATTAAAATCCAAAGGATTTTTCTGAAGCAAAAAAAAAAATTTCAACTAGGAGCTTAATACCTAACTTGTATAACAAAAATGGAGGCGGTAAGGCCTAAATTTACCAAGGAAAGGCTCAGGTTCACTCACACTTGCTTAACGTAAACTTTAGAATCCAGCATAGAAGTTGTTCAATGAATATTACATGGAAAACTAATAAAGAGATCATCCTCCTTTTTCACTGCCACAACAGAGTCCAGCCACTATTGCCCATGGGTCATCACATGCCATCCTCACCAAAGCCACCAGGAAGTGGCCATTTTCCCCATTTTGTGATGAGCAAACTGAGACAAGCAAACTGAGGTAAGTTAAAAAACATACTGAGGACATGGCCGAATTGGAGGGAATTTTTCAGATCTATGACAACACCTATGCTCTTTGCCTTTAAGAGTCCCTTAAAGTAACAGAATCATTTATGTTTGCTTTCTTCTGTTCCCTTCTTCCTGATTCCTTTACAAGATCACAGTCATGTGAGACAGGGAAAATGCTGATGTGGCCTACAGTCATCCATTGAACGAGAAACATCATCACCCAGAATAAAAATCAACAGATGACATTAGATGGTGAAAATAACTAATGTGTTTGAAAATTTTCCACATAGGAAATAGGAACAATGACCTCCCAGACACAGATATCTAACTTGTATTGAAGGCATTGAACAGACCTGTTAAGGCCCTTGAACGGCAAGCCATCAACCCCTTTCAGGTTACAAGTATGTGAAAGGTGAGCAAACAAAGGACTTATAAAGTGAGCATCAGAGTGATGGCAAACCTCGGAGCAGAGCTGGACACCTGGCTCCCAGCCCAACCTCTCCCATATCCGGCTGCCTCTCGAAAGACTATAATTGTTAAATAAATGATGCAGTACTATAAGAAATGACTATTCAGAGGAAAATTTAGATGAGTGGTCAGGAGGATAATAAGGGCTTCCGTAACCTGGTCCTTTTGGACCACACACATTATTCGAAGGCAAAGTTGGCACAGATTGGTGTTAGATGATGGGGCTCATGGACGTGGAAACAGTAAAACTCCAAACAAGTTAAATATTACAAGATAAGCAAAATTGTCTCTGTTTGGATTTTAGCCTAGGCAGCTGATAACCACCTTGAACAGAAACAGGGTCAGGAGTCACTAAGTGGTGGCTCAGACTTCTGATCACTGAATAGAAAAGACCAGCTGTCGGGGTTTATCAGTTTTTCTAGAGTGGGACTCAGTCTGGAACTTGGACTCAGTTATCACCCGCATAAGTTTTGTTTTTGGGGGGGTGTTGCATCCACAAAGGTGCTTTTCTTTCTTGGCTAAGAGAAGAATGACTTAACCCAGAAACTGCTGTGTCCCTTATCATTTCGCACAAATGTCTTGGCCTCATGATTAAGTCTGGGTTTAGAGAGGGTTATAGATGCCTAAGCTGCCTAGAAAGCACAAGGGTCGTGCAGAAAACACAGATGCCAACTCCAACAAGTAACTCCAATAAGTTAACCTGCATGGCAGACTTGAATAAAGCGCCAGAAAATGACTGGCAGTCTTCGTGAAAAGCTAAGTCGAATCTGACCCAAGTATATAGGAATTTTAATCTGGCAACATAGCTGCTCTGTTCACATCCAAAGACCTTCTAGGTCTGTGTGATCCGGGTGGAATATGCCATACACCTTTAATCCCTCTGGGTGGCATACAGACACACCCTTTCACACACGTTTAATCCCAAACAATGATGTCTAGTTGAGGGACAGACAAAGTGATAAACCAGAGAAAGATTTGACAGAATAGGATATGCCCAACTCTCCTAAGAACAGCACAGGAAAGAGAGGCTATTTAAGAGAGCACAGGGAGAGGGAAGGGGCAGCTGGTTGAGTTCAGTTTAGTCAGCTAAGTTCAGTCAATTCTGGCAATTCAGAGCACTTCAATCAGTTCAGTGCAGAGGAGGTGATTTGAGCAGTCAGTTGGGAGTCAGTTCAGTGAGTGCAGTTGCGTTCAGCAAGGAAATGAAGGTCTGTTGAGTGGAGTTGAGGTCGGTGCAGTGAAGTTCAATTGAGTAAGTGCAGAGGCCAGAGAGTAAGAAGGAACCAGAAGATTAGAACAGATGGCCAGAGTTAGTTTTAGGCCAAGAAGAGCAACTCAGTGAGGAGCCAAAAGAAGTCAGATTGAATCAGTCAGCTTGGAGAGTTTGAGCCAGAACACAAGCAAGCCAGAGTTCAGAAACAAAACAAAAACCAACAAACAAACAAACAACAACAACCAGAAAAGGGTCAGTTATTCAGCAGCAAGCCTCTGAGATGAAAATTACATCTCAGAAACTTTTACATTTCAGTGTTAAAACAGCAAGAAGGACAGACTCAACATACAGACAGAAATGAAACGCTTTTCAGTTACCCCTTAGATACCCCATAGACTCCAATGAAGAGTCAATGTATTTATCAAAAGTAGCCTTCAAGTTTCTACAAAAAACAGTCAAGGCAGCTGTTACTATAGCCCTTGTGTCAGATGTGTTATCTGTAGTAAAGCAAAGGAAAACTAATAGTGTGGTTTTCAGCTGTGGCACCTACTAAGAAAATTATTTAAAAAAAATTTTTTTTATTAATTTATTCTTGTTACATCTCAATGGTTATCCCATCCCTTGTATCCTCCCATTCCTCCCTCCCTCCCATTTTCCCCTTACTCCCCTCCCCTATGACTGTGACTGAGAGGGACTTCCTCCCCCTTTATATGTTCATAGGGTATCAAGTCTCTTCTTGGTAGCCTGCTATCCTTCCTCTGAGTGCCACCAGGTCTCCCCCTCCAGGGGACATGGTCAAATATGAGGCACCAGAGTACGTGAGAAAGTCATACCCCACTCTCCACTCAACTATGGAGAATGTCCTGTCCATTGGCTAGATCTGGGTAGGGGTTTGAAGTGTACGGCTTGTATTGTCCTTGACTGGTGCCATAGTTTGAGTGGGACCCGTGGGCCCAAATCTGCCTATCACAATGTTCTTCTTGTAGGTTTCTAGGACCCTCTGGATCCTTCTACTTTGCTATTCTCCCATGCTTCTCTCATCTAGAGTCCCAATAGGATGTCCTCCCCTCTACAGACTGGGAAAAGATCTTCACCAGTCCTACATATGACAAAGGTCTAATATCCAAAATATATAAAGAACTCAAGAAATTAAACACCACCAAACCAAATAACCCAATTGAGAAATGGGACTCAGAACTAAACAGAGAATTCTCAAAAGAGGAATATCAAATGGCTGAGAAACACTTAAAGAAATGCTCAACCTCCTTAGTCATCAGGGAAATACAAATCAAAACAACTCTGAGATTCCATCTTACACCCATCAGAATGGCTAAGATCAAAAATTCAAGCGACACCACATGCTGGCGAGGATGTGGAGAGAGAGGAACACTCCTTCATTGCTGGTGGGAATGCAAACTAGTACAGGCACTTTGGAAATCTATCTGGTGCTACCTCAGAAAACTGGGAATAGGGCTTCCTCAAGACCCAGCTATTCCACTCCTTGGAATATACCCAGAAGATGCTCCAGCACACAACAAAATGATTTCTTTAATTAATTTATTTGTTCGCGAGATGGTTCAGCAGTTAAAGGCTAGTCTCACAATTAAAAATGTAAGTTAGTGATTTTTGAGTTAACTAAAAGCAAGTAAAGGAAGAGGACCTTGGGTTTTATAGCATGTTGTTGGGATATTTTGTTTTATTTATGCTTGTTTGGTGTTTTGTTTTGTTAGGACAAGAGACAGAGACAGACACAAAGACTGAGAGGAGAGACAGAGGAGAACGGTACAGAGGGACAGAATTGTTAGAAGGACTATGATTCTGCTCTGGAAGGTCACCTCACATCTGAGTTGATTCTGGGGCCTCACAATAACTTTTTGTAGTATGAGGGTTTCCCCTGGTAACAGTTCTCACTTGTCTTTGTCACTTGTAGCCATTTCAAATCTGACTACTTTGGTACACGCCTTTAATCCCAGCACCCAGCACCTGTGAGTTTGAGGCCAGCCTCGTGTACAAAATGAGTCCAGGACAGCCAAAGCTACACAGAGAAACCCTGTCTCAAAAAAACCAATAAATAAATAAATACATAAATAAATAAATCAAATCTGACTACTTTTTGCTTGGCCTAATCACAAGGGACCCATCACTATAGTCTGTAAACATGTCGGCCTAATCCGGTATTCCAAAACAAGGCTGTGGAAAGAGTACAAGGCTGTGGGCAGCACAACATGTACAGCAGACCTTTAACAGGTATCTGGTTAAGGGCCAGCAGTCTATTTGCGCTCTCTCCTCTTGGTAGGGGTTCCTGCCATCCTAAAAATGTCTGAGCACGGTCTTGTCTTTACAAGAAAAGAGAAAGGAAAACAGAGGACAGATTAATAGGGGAACTAGACACTTTGTTCTTCTTGGAGTCCTTCTGTGATTGTGCCCTCACGCTGGCACAGACACCTAGGGCAGCCAGGCTGTTGTGCACCATGAGGAGACCAGCCCAAAGAATTGAAGTGTTGCATGCAGGAAGATTTTTGGCAGATGAACCCTAATCTCAGAAGAACAGAAAACCGGAAGTCTTTTTTTTTTTCTTTAAGTGGGAAGAGGCTAGAGAATGGGTTCCAAGTTTTCCATTTCCTTAGGTGCTTCGTTTAAATCATCCCCCCCCACATTTATTTTTACCATTCATGCAATTAGCTGATACTGAACAAAGACAGTAGTAAGAGGCAGATGATTTTAGTGGAGCTTTGAGAAACCAAGAGATTTTCAAGTGACAATCATGGCTTCATTTAGTCTACAAGCACTCCCTGAACCCCAATGAGATCGTCAGGCTCTATGTTCTGGAGCTAGAGATTAGACAGTAGCCACCAAATTAAAGTATCTCAGCCTTTCAGAACTTCCCTGTGAGAGGTGTGGGAAGAGAAAAATAAACAGAGTAAATTAAACATATAGAGCATATTAAGTGGAGTACAACTGCAAAGAGCAGGGGAGGGAAATACGAAGTGTGTGTATGCATAGGGCAGAAACAAGGTGTAGTGCCGAGAAGTGCCAGGACCCAGCTGTCAATTACATTTACAGACCACAAGGGTGGCTCCCAAGGGAATTCCACAGCCTGTCCCCTCTTTCCACATGGGCTTTTGGTACCACATTGCAGTTTCTGCTCACAGCAACATATATTCATTTTCTTTTCAGTTTCTGTAGGTCAGAAATTGGGGTACAGCTTAGTTGAGCCCTCTGTTCAGAGTCTCATCAGGCAACAACCTAGTGTCAGGGTTTGCATGGTCACTTAGCAGCTCAACTGTGGGAGACTATACCCAAGGCTCATACAGGCTGTAAGGAGACTCACTTTCCCAAAGCTACTGAAGGGCCCAGGTTTTTGCTTTCTCAGCTCCTAGAAAGGCTGCTGCCATTTCCACAAGCTACCCCATAGTTCCTTTGGCAGGTGAATTTCTACAGTATAGTTGCTCACTTATCTACTCACAGAGAGGGCCTCCAGTCTGCGAAGCCGGGCTCTTTACTAAGTAACATGAACAGGGGGGACCACACCTCAGCATGCCTGTCACGGTTTATTGGTTGGAAGGAAGCCATAGTCTTGCCTACGCTCTACAGAATGGGATGTGGGGGAATAAAACACAAGTCTGAAGACACAAGGACTCAGCAGGATTCAGCCTGCTACGAGCACTGGCTGGTGCTCTATCCCAGACCATGTACCAAGTTAAGATTTAAAAAATGAGATGGCACACAACAGATATGAATATGGAGAGACTTATTTGGAAAAAGGGAAATGGAGGGGAGTTAGGAATTGAGTGGGCCATGGGGGTAGGGGGAGAGAGAGAGAGAGAGAGAGAGAGAGAGAGAGAGAGAGAGAGAGAGAGAGAGACTGACAGACGGAGGGGTGGCGATAGGGGAAGGGTACCCTTAGAAAAAGTACAGGAATAAGTGAGGCAAAGTAAGAGAGCAACAAATAACAGATGGTAGGTTTGTCCTTTTATCCTGCGTCCCTGGCTTTGCACACCTAGTGGTGGGTAGGTGATGATGTCAGAGGTTGCTAAGCAACCTAAGGGCAGGTATGCTAACATTGGGTGCATTCAAACATCAGTGGCTCATACCTTCAAGTTTGCATTTCTAACAAGCTGCTTGGGGAGGCCCATGATATTGGTCAAGAGAACACACTTTGAGAACTAGTTCCTAAAGCATAGGTTCCATCTACTTCTTCTAGCATCCCTATATCAGCCAGCTCTTCATCTCCCCTCAAGCCTATGCACGGGCTTTTCAGCAACAGGTTCTGCCTATAGGGAGCGAATGTAAACCTGGCAACACAACAGAGCTATTTGACCAGGAAACTGGATTTTCAGGAACCTTAGGACATGATCTAGAAGAGAGAACAGAGGCTCAAGGTCAGCAAATAAAGTTCTTACCTTAAACAAAGAATTACCCAGAAGTAGGTGGATGTGGAACTAACAAAAAAGGTTCAGGAATTCTGAAAGGCTAGATTTGACCCTACTTCCATACTGAAAATGAGCTGTCTAACTTCATGGATGATGACCAAAACAAACAATGTCTTGGTTGGCTAAAGCCAAAAAACAGTTTACTACACCTAACAATAACAGCCGTCAAAAATAACATCATTGCACTAGTGTTCCCTGAGCCCTGATCCCGAAAAGGCTGCTGTAATCAATTGACAAAGGCCAGGTCTGTCTGCTTACACAGTGGTGTGTGCTACAGGTGAGTAACACTGAAATTAGAAAGCCTTGATTTATATAGCAGCTGCAAGTATGTTCCATATCTGTCAAAAGCAAATAACCCTGCCCTTAAGGAAAGTGGTTTCTGTCACCCAGAGCTCCACACAACGGGACAGATAATGAAAATGAACCATAAATTCTCAGAAGATGAAATATGCATAAGCTTGAGATTCCAATGAAGAATTGCCTCCCAACAACAGGGCTCTAGCTGCCAGGTCTTAGGGTCATGCTGAGAGTATAGAAAAGGAGCAAAGGAGGAGGGAAAACAGTTGAGGAGGAAATCTGAGGAGTAGAGAGAGAAGAACTCGAATGGTTCTAAAGAGAAAGCAATGAGAGTGAAGAGTGAGAGCATCAATCTGATGACCTCTGTTGAGACTTCAGGACCAAAGACAAGCCCGAGAAAAACCAAAGAGACCAATGGCCAGGATGTCCTGGGAGGACAGGAGACACACTGGTCCATCCATCCCAGAGATGGATAAGCAGGGGCACAGGAATAGCCACTCCAGTCTAAGTCTATTTATTTGAAAACAGGCGTAGTATTCCACACTGGAAATCTACACATCATATCTGAGTCAGACATGCAGACATAGCAAGTAAACATTTGAAACTGACAAGGTCCTGAATGAAAAAAATAAACTCTGTGGTGGTTAACACTTAGATGGGATCCAAAGGCATAGTTTATAAAGAGATGAGTGTGGGCATAGAGGAAACACAAGCCAAGGCTTGAGTCTTGGGTATGCCAAAGAAGAGAAGGTTTGTGAAGGAGAGAGGAGAGGGGACAGGAGAGTCTCAGATACTGAAAATCAAAGGAAGGAAGTGATGACAGTAGTCAAATATGACAGGGCTGAGGTGTCGCATGTGGATTGGGTGTTGAGAGAAAAAGAGAGGAGAAAAAAGAAAAGGGTACAAATTCATTTTCCCTAATCAAATAGAAACCAAATTTATAATTATTACATAAGAGCATTACGAAACATTCAATTTCCTCAGCCTTGTGGGCTAGACAAAAAGAACAGAAAAACTCTGAGGACAGAGCTCTGCCAAGTTGGACACAGTACACAACCTCTGAAGACAAGAGATGTTTGACCCTGCGCTGTAGGGCTTTATCGGAGGGGAAGGGTGATGCAGCTCTATGATAGTCCAGCATCAACAGAACAGTGGCACTGAGCTCTATGATGCAGCTCTATGATAGTCCAGCATCAACAGAACAGTGGCACTGAGCCCTATGATGCAGCTCTATGATAGTCCAGCATCAACAGAACAGTGGCACTGAGCTCTATGATGCAGCTCTATGATAGTCCAGCGTCAACAGAACAGTGGCACTGAGCCCTATGATGCAGTTCTATGATAGTCCAGCGTCAACAGAACAGTGGCACTGAGCCCTATGATGCAGCTCTATGATAGTCCAGTGTCAACAGAACAGTGGCACTGAGCTCTATGATGCAGCTCTATGATAGTCCAGTGTCAACAGAACAGTGGCACTGAGCCCTATGATGCAGCTCTATGATAGTCCAGTGTCAACAGAACAGTGGCACTGAGCTCTATGATGCAGCTCTATGATAGTCCAGCGTCAACAGAACAGTGGCACTGAGCCCTATGATGCAGCTCTATGATAGTCCAGCGTCAACAGAACAGTGGCACTGAGCTCTATGATGCAGTTCTATGATAGTCCAGCGTCAACAGAACAGTGGCACTGAGCTCTATGATGCAGTTCTATGATAGTCCAGCGTCAACAGAACAGTGGCACTGAGCCCTATGATGCAGCTCTATGATAGTCCAGTGTCAACAGAACAGTGGCACTGAGCTCTATGATGCAGCTCTATGATAGTCCAGCGTCAACAGAACAGTGGCACTGAGCTCTATGATGCAGCTCTATGATAGTCCAGCGTCAACAGAACAGTGGCACTGAGCTCTATGATGCAGCTCTATGATAGTCCAGCGTCAACAGAACAGTGGCACTGAGCTCTATGATGCAGTTCTATGATAGTCCAGCGTCAACAGAACAGTGGCACTGAGCTCTATGATGCAGCTCTATGATAGTCCAGTGTCAACAGAACAGTGGCACTGAGCTCTATGATGCAGCTCTATGATAGTCCAGCGTCAACAGAACAGTGGCACTGAGCTCTATGATGCAGCTGTTTCCTTATCTTTGTGTTATGAACTCCTTGGTCACTAGATTCAGTAGATTTAATGGTGCATCTACAAAACGTGGGGCGAAGCCAGATATGAGGGTTTTTACCGTTTCCTCTTACCAGAAAAGGTCATCAAAAGCTCGATTTATATCTAACTAAGATTTTGGATGGCAAGATAGAAAGTCATAGTCCTTCTTATAATTAGTATTCTTGCTCAGCTCTCTTAAGGAAGGAAATCAGCAACTCTATAAACAAGTGAATTCAAAACACCATGATGTGACTCCCATTCCCTTCAACTCTGCATCTCTTCCAGCTGTTCAAAACAAACTTTGCCTGTAGCACCCGTACCCTCGAGCCTCCTTTAACTACCCTTTAACTACTCCTTCAAGAGAAAAAACAGGGGACAGAGTCTTTATTTTCCTCCTAGCCTGCCCTGTGGAGTTAGGGAAATTATCTTTCCTTGATGTCCAAAATGAATCTATTTTGGAAAGTGGAATGTTGAGAAATATACACCCTGTTTGTTGGTTTGCTTGCTCGTTTGTTTGTTTGCTTGCTTGCTTGCTTGCTTTTAGCTCTCATTTCATTCATGTGTAGAGGAGAAATTAAAGAAAAACCACAAATGTCCAACATCCAAACTCTAAAACTGCAGAGCTGCCTCCCATGCCTGTCATCTCAAAATTATCTTCTCTTTCAAATGAATCAATTCTGCTTCCTAGATCCTCCTGATAAGCCTCTCTTGGAGAGAGAGAGAGAGAGAGAGAGAGAGAGAGAGAGAGAGAGAGAGAGAGAGAGAGAGAGAGAGAGAGAGAGGAAGAGAGAGAGAGAGAGAGAGAGAGAGAGAGAGAGAGAGAGAGAGAGAGAGAAATAGCTGAAAGAAAACCCTATTTTGCAATTTCCCAGGATTTGAAGAGGATCCCACATTTTATGGCAATTTTAGGCATTTTAAGGCAGAGAAAATGTAATTTGTCTAGGATATAAATAACCACCGGCAGCTTTGGAGATAGGTCTAACACACTCACATATGCTCAGCCTAGAGAATTTTTTGGTTACAGTAAAGAACCAGTCTTGTCACTTACAAAAAAAAGAAGCAATTTGTTGACCACTAACAGTATTATAGATTTGTGGTTTTATTCTGGCAATTTTGCTTCTTATATATCAGAGTGCAACACTTACCCACCAAACACACTGTGAGAAACTCTTTAAAATGCATCTTTACCTGAGGACGGGAAACTCCCTTTAGACTCAGTTTTATTCAAATACATCAATGTGACTTGTTGCCTTCCCCAGGACATCAATCCTAATTCTTAATTGAATGCATATATTTTAAGTAAATTGCATCATATTCTGTAGACATTTGACGGAATGCAGCATGACATGCTTGAAATATCTACATATTACTGTCATTTTTTCACATGTTCTTAATTGCATCATAGCTCAGTAAGTTTAACAAGAGGCTTCCAAGTACCACTGGGAGAATATTCCAGAACAGTGGTGATGGTGAATATCTGCATACACCGAGAGCGAGCCAAGTGGGTGGCAGAGGCAGATGCCTCTTTCTTCACTAGACACTTTAGACCACAGTCACAAGCACTGCTAGTAGCCTAAGTGGCAAATAGTGTTTTCTTTTTTGTTTTTCATCCTTTCATTAGGCATTCAACTCTCTTAAAGTAAGTATTTGGCTAATATGCATGTGGGTGATAGTAAAGGAACATAACATTTTCACCTAAACAATTATGTATTATAATATTCATGAGGCAAAACAAAATCTTGAAGCGGGTTACTTTTTAGTTAGTCCTAATTTTAGTCAGTGTCTGAGACATACAGATCCCATGTTCCAGAAATAAACCCAAATATCCCCATAACTTTTAGTTTCTTTTAAAAGTACAGAGACTGAGCATCTGGAGATGGCTCAGTAAGGAAAGTACCTGCTATTCATGCCTAAAGACCTGGATTTAGGTCCGAGTGTCAGGTGATAGATAGGTCAGCCAGTTGTAACCCCAGAGACACAAGAGAAGCGATCAATCCCAAAGGCTTGGCAGACAGTCTAGCCTAAGTGGCGAGCCCCAGATTTAAAGAGTGCTCCTACCTTAGAAAATACAGTGAACAGTGATATGCTCACACACATGCATACACTCATTTATACACACACACACACACACACACACACACACACAAATATGCACACACTCATTCATACACACGCAAGACAGAGAGAGGGAAACAAAGTAAAAAAAAAAACACACTGATATTATTAGATATGGGCAAACAAATGGAACATTTAAACTATTTAAACTGACTATTCCTAAAGCTAGCAATAAAATTCTGTACTATTTCTGTGAAGCACATGATGAGCGATATAATGGAAATCTTCCTTCTGTACTGTAGGCCAATAAGCTTCTAACCTCAGCCATATTAAAAGCAATATTCTCAGCCAGGCGTGGTGGCACATACCTGTAATCCCAAAACTCAGGGAGGCAGAGATGGGCAGATCTCTGTGTTTGAGGCCAACCTGGACAGCCAAGGCTACACAGAGAAAAACCAATATTCTCAGAGGTCTCTGGGACACTGAATCAAATTCCATGACCTAGACACTACCCACAGAATGAATAATGCAATGAACTTCCGTCCTTTGAAAGCTACTCCAAGCGTATAGAATATAAAGGAAACACATTATGTGCAATTGGTGCACTGCATGCTATGCAGGCAGGAGGGGATGCTACAGACAGTAACTAAAACCTCAGGGATGGAGTCAAATGAATTTCAAATCCAGCCTCTGACATTTTTATTCAAATTTTAAAATATTTTGAGACTTTCATACATGATTGCTGTACCTAAATTATTTCTACCTCTCCCCCTTTCAACTTTCTTTTCTGCTTCTCACACCCTCTCAAAATTTTTACCTCCTCTTCTTAAATTATTAGTTATAGATATAGATATCTCCTCCTGAGTCCATTTAGTGTTGCTTGTATGTGTTTGGGTCTGGCCACACAGGACTGGATACCCTCAGTAGGAGCTCAGCCCTGGAGAAAATGGATTCTTACTCTCTCAGAAGCCACTGATTTCCTGTATTCCTCATTTAGGTGTAGGCCCTGTAAAATTCCCCCATCCACACTGGCATACTCCAACATTTCTAAGTTTCCTGAGATGAGGAGAGTTGGGTAACCATCCTGTAATTCTGCATCCTTACCTAGAAAATGAAAACAGTATTACCATCATTGTAAGTCTAATGTACTTTTTAATAACCCAATGATTCGTTTTCAATGTACACAGTGTAGAACTGGGCATAACAAGTCTAAAATATCATCATCATCATCATCGTCATCCTCTGTGTGAATTAGTTCTAATCAGCTTTCTAAAAATCCTGTTGGGATGGAAATAAACCATCTTTTAGCTCTATGAACAATTGCTCATAGTGGTGAATTCTTCTTCTTCTTTTTTTTTTTTTTTTTTTTCCTTTTTGGTTTTTCAGTGTAGCCTTGGCTGTCCTAGACTAACTTTGTAGACCAGGTTGGCCTTGAACTCACATCAATCCTCCTGCCTCTGCCTCCCAAGTGCTGGGATTAAAGGCATGAGCCACCACATGACACCCATTGGAGTGCGGTCGAGTCACACTGAGACACAGTAGAGTGACCTGGGGAAGTGTGTACTTCAGATTCAGTGGAATTGCAACTGAAGATTGTCTTTCTCACTTCATTTCTGGCCTTCAGTTTTCCTGTCTGCAAGGGGGTTAAAAAAGTAGAGATACCTGCCTTATGGTGTTACCACACGTTTCCACAAAATCATGCTTAGCCTGGTCTTGGCATGGGCTAAAAGTACAGAGCACCGTCAAGCACCTTGCATAAACTAATTCACTGAAGCTTCCTGAGGACCCTAGAGCTGCCAGCTTCAGTCCACACGTGAAGAAGAGAAACCAGCACCTCACCGGAACCAGCTGGAGACATATTTCCTTGATTCTAGGATTCCCACCACTACAAATGCCCCCAATGCCTACTGGAACCAAGGCTATTTAGACAGATTTAGCCAGGTGAGTCCTTAATGCCATCACAGGCAGAGGCTCACCACCATCAGGATGGGGATGGCACTGTGACTTCAGAAGCAGAGATTGCTGACACAACCAGGCAAGACCAGCAGCCACCTGAAGAGGCAAGGCATGGCTTCCCAGACTAGCCCTGTCAACTCTCTCACTTTGTCCCTCGGCTGTCTACAAGTGGGCTATTTTCAGCTGCAACGTTTTTAGCAATTTGTAATCCTAAAGAAACTAAGGCAGCTGGTAACTTAATATGCATGGGTTAAACAAAAACAAGGTTTTCCTTTTAGGGGAAAAAAACCCTGGGAAAGACAATAAAAATATAGTTATTTCAATTTAGGGAAATAAAACATTAAGACAGTTGAAAGGGATCAGGACCTTTCTTTTTTTTAATGGCTGCTGCACGGTTCAGGAGCATGCTCCATCGCTAGCCAAATTTTCTTATTCTAGGTGTTTCTCAATTTAACTCTGAAGTTATGCCCCAAAAACACACAAATTGAAAATGCCATATAATGAGAAGAATTTGAGGCCATTTAAATTATTAACCATCATAGCTTAGCACCACAGCTCACTGTAGTGTGCCAGTTGTTCCCCATGTCATTGGTGGTAGACCAGAAACTGTAGCTGGCTGCCATAATCTAGGATCAGAATACTGTGGGCCAGTCAGCACTCCTTGCTGTGACAAAATACTTGAGGAAACAACATTCGACAAGAAAATATCACTCAGGTTCATGGTTTCAGCAACTTTGGTCCTCGGCCAGCCTGCTCTATTGCTACTGAGCTGTGATGGGGTAGAATGTGGCTGCAGTTAGGACACCTGTGGGACACAGTTGCTTCCTTCATTGCGAGCAGGAAGCATAGCAGGATTCCATTCAATGGAAAAGTCTCCCCGTGACCCACTTCCTTATCAGGGTCCCACTTCCTACCAACTCCCAGTACTGTCAGCAGACTACGAAACCATCAAGAGGTTAACACATTGATCAGACTCCAGTCCTCAGGACTGAACCACCTTTCAGTGATGGCAAACGCCATAGAGAAATCAAGGACTTGACACCTGAGACTGCAGGGAGATAATTCATATCAAAACAATAATAAATACTGTACTGAACCATAAGTCCAAGATCAAAATGAAACTTTTCATACAGTGCTGGGTGCCCATCGGTTTCACACCATTGTAAAGTTGGAACACCGTCTTCACCAGAAACACACTAAGTCAGAGACTGAGCATCGACTGTGTGAAGGCAACCGTGTCCCGCCAGCAGTGCTGTGCTCCTGTGGGTTTCCCACACTCCTCTACTCGCCAGCCCATTCTCACAAACTCACTCACACATAGTCCCCCTGTCACCATCCTGCCAACTCCTTAGCATGCCTTCTTGCTTTTCTGGAAGTAATTTGACCTTTCCAGAAACCCAAAGAATGTATTTGAAGACTTTCACTCCCAGGAGATTTTCATAGACCTACTTCTGTATTTCTGAGCCACATGGATAACCCGTATCTGTAGCACCTGTGTGCAACAAGGGGCCTCTACTCACTGGAGACCAGCCTAATCTCATACACATTTGCTTTCCTTTAGACTTACAGGCAAAAAGAGGGGGGGAAAAAAAGGGAAGAAAGATAAGCTATCTCCACTTCAGAAAACTCTGAGGTAAACCACAGGGAGAAGCTTACGCCTTCCCAGGGTTATTTTAGAAAACTAAGAGCAAATACTCCTTTTGTGTTCAATGCACTTCCATCCAGCCATGAGGGCAGGGGTAGAGTGGGGAGGGGGGTTTTAGAGCAGCTGAAGAGGCAGTTATATCCTGAGTTTTCTCTTTCCTTTAAAAGTCAAGGGTTTGAGTTGGGATAGGCACTAAAAACACCAACTCTGCCACTCATTGCCTGTTTATCTCAAAACAAGGTATCTAGATGCTGCCTCATTTCCTCTGCAAAATGGGAACGGCAGCTCTACACTCATAATCTGAGTCAACGCCTAAAAAGTATTGAGACTAGAGACAGGGACAAAGCAAACAGCCTAAGCTATTTTGACTATTGACAACTAGGCTGGAAGTCTGCTCTCGTTGTATGGCCCACTTTCCTGCCACTAATATGTGATGATTTTTACATGCTAATTTGTGGCGTAAGTGCCAGGTTAATATCCATCACATCCTCTGCTGTAAGTTTCCTGAATAGAAACCAAGTCTGGCTGTGCTCTTCCTGATAGTGTGTTTGGAAGAGGAAAGCACCGAGAAATTTGCTCATAGATGTGGCAAGCTAGTCACGTCTGTGGTTCTTAGAGTACAGCGTCATGGAGTCTTCATAATTTGGGTAGGTGCCTTTTTGATTGTTATAATTCATTTCCTACCTCACTGAATTATAGAGTTGTTTGGCTAGTCTCCAAGTATGCTCATGTGCATGCCCCAGGGATGCTGAACTGACTGACAGCAGATTAGCCCAGTAATCAAGTACGGATTAAATAATACTTGGGGAAAAAAACTATCTGAATGTGTACAGACTTTTCTCAGTTGTCATTATTTTCTAAATAAGTACAGTATAATAACAATTTTTTGTGACGTTTGGTTGAATCGGTTTAACAAATGATCTGGAGACTGTTGAAAGTATACAGGAGATGCATAACAGGGGCTAGGCAGATACACAATGGACTTGAGCTTCTTTGAGTTTTGATATATTTTTTCGTGTGTGTGTGTGTGTGTGTGTCTGTCTGTGTCTTCCTGTCTGTCTGTCTGTCTGTCTGTCTGTCTCTCTCTCTCTCTCTCTCTCTCTCTCTCTCTGTGTGTGTGTGTGTGTGTGTGTCTGTCTGTGTCTGTCTGTCTGTCTCGCTCTGTGTGTGTGTGTGTGTGTGTGTGTGTGTGTGTGTCTGTCTGTGTCTTCCTGTCTGTCTGTCTGTCTGTCTGTCTCTCTCTCTCTCTCTCTCTCTCTCTCTCTCTCTCTCTCTGTGTGTGTGTGTGTGTGTGTCTGTCTGTGTCTGTCTGTCTGTCTCGCTCTGTGTGTGTGTGTGTGTGTGTGTTTTACCCAAAGAGACCAGAAGAGGGCATCTGATTCCCTTAGAGCTGTTTTGCAGACAAGCAAAGGTCCTCTGCAAGATTATATATATGTTATAATTCATTTCCTACCTCACTGAATTATAGAGTTGTTTGGCTAGTCTCCAAGTATACTCCAAGATAGCCCTGAGCTATCTCTTCCAGCACAGATTTTGGCTGTCTTTAGTAGGGCCCCGGGAGCCAATTCAGCATCGATACTTAGAGATTAATGCATTCTGATCTGAACATGGGGTTGGGAACTGCCAGTATTGTCAGTATAGGCTTCAGTTCCGACAAAAGGGCATCCACGGGGCCTCTGCTTTTGAATCTGACTAACAACCAAGACTCTCTGTTTACCAAAAGTCTGAAGGAATCTTTCCTATTAAGATAATGGGGGGAGGGGGTAACTGGACGCTATAGCTTTCTGGCAGTACCTTGGCTGATGGGACCAAAGCAGACTATGCTTCATGCTGTTCAGGCTATTGCGATCCTGGCACCAAACCAGCTGAGTGACTCCAGATCTACACAGTGCCCAGAATGCCCTCGTTCGAGACCCTGTTACCCCTAGAACACAAACCCATGAGGTCGTGAACCTCTTTACTTCATTCTTTTATTTTCTTTTAAGGCTTTAATGTATTTTAAAGGGCACCACAGAATTCCTCAGTGTGAAGAAAATTGGTCCTGATGGCGTTAATGCAACTCATTCCTTCTGAGTATTGCTTCCAAAGTGGATTCCTGAGTGCTTTCTTCCTCCCTGTTCCCTCAATCCACGTCTGACCGCCTGATATTTCTAAGATCCCTTTACTCTTATTCTTGAACGAGCCTAGCGTTCTCTGGACCCCTCCAGCGGACACCCTGCGCACACAGAGGAAGAGACCAGCCTTTAATTAAGCCTGGCAACTGGTACAGCTGGAGAGGGAGGGACTCATCCTTGACTGCCGGAAAACCAGGACGCGGTTATCAATCTAGAGGTCAGGGGGGCTTGTGAAGCGCTCTTGCAAAGGCCAATCAGTCCTTGCATTAGCAGCGACACTGGGTCTCCACAAAGCCACCACCTCTCGGCGTGTCCACGTCACCCCCGCCCGCAGTTGTGAACCGAAGGACGCGAGCCCACAGCCGGCGGGAGTCCCGAGAATCCCGCTCCTTCGGGGAGACAAGCGCAGCGACCGGGAGCCTGCACAACAGGTTCTTTGGGCACCTTTCAGGATAAAGAAATGGGGGCAACTGACCGCGGGAAGGGGTAGTACAGACCCAGACACAATCCCTGCTGGCAATCTACTCGGTTTTCGGGTCCCGACCCCTTCTCTGGTCCCCAGCCTCACCGCAAAATCTGAGTTAGGCTAGGGGTGCAAGCGTGATCCCGAAGGCGCGCGTAGGCGCGGGGTTCCGTACGCGTAGGCTGTCCCTGTCCGTCCAGGAGTAAAGTTAGACGCTGAAGGGAGAGCATCTCTCTGCGCGTCCCAGGACCAGACCTCGGGGGGTGACGGGCGAACACCCACCTTGTGCCTGTGCCTCCATGGTGGCCGACGGGGAGCTGAGCGCGGCGGGGAACACGCGGAGTCCTGATAGAACAGATGGGAGCGGTGCCCGAGATCAGAAGACAGCTAGCCCCGCCGCTCGTGTCCTCCTCTCCAAGCGCGCGTGTCGCGAGCTTTGCGTGGAGGGGGCGGGGTACTGCGGGCAGCCACCACTGGCCGCTGCTGATTACCTCCGCCCCTTCCAGTCCACCTGGTCCTCAGAGCGCTGCCAACAACTCCAGGTCGGGCGCCACCTGCCGGCCGTTTTGAGCACCGAGTGGGAGGGTTCCCCCTCCAGCACCACAAATGCCCTGAAAACCAACTGTTAGGTTCCTGGGCGTCCCAGTCCCATATTTTTGTCAACTGACCATCACATAACTTTGTTTTATATGCCTCTTTAAAGAACCTTTGCTTTAAAAAAAAAACTTGCTTGCTTAATGTTATTTAACACTGAGCACAAGGCACTCGCTATAAGTCGGACCTTATATAATGTGTATACTTTCTCTGTCAAGTTCATCACACCTTATTGCACTTAGGGACCCTAGACAGCATGTTAGTGTTGTGCGCGGATCCAGGCTCAAACAAAAGTAAGAAACAAAAACACCAAAATGAGAGCAGAAACAAGGTTAAGCTAAGCACTATGCAGGCCTGGCTGGGGGAGACTAGCCGGGGGGACTACAGGAGTTCAAAACTTATTTGTGACTACAAAAGGCAAAACGAGTGCCAGGTTTGGTGTTACAAGCAAGTCTGAGTGAAGAAGAGCATAGGGACAAGGAAGCTAAGACACACTGACTGGGCACATGTGTTGTTATCCGGAGCCTATAGACTGTGCTGCTGACTGGGTTGGTAGGGGAGTCCTTTTCAAAGAACGCTAACCTCAGTCCTGTGTCAAGGCTTGTTGACGATGTAACTGGAAAGCCAACGGGGTGAGGGCGTCAGCTTACGCCTCAGCCCCATCAGTCTCCACCTACTGCACACCCTAGCTTTTCTCTCAATCTCACAGACTGTCATGAACTACAATCTAGCATTTTCTTATTCTTGGTCTTACATAGTTTGCATTTTTGCATGAGGGGGTGTTAACTCTCTTCCTCTATAATGAAGGAGTCTAGTGTAATTGAAAGTGGTTCTATCGAAGGGCTTCAAGCAGGTTTATAGCTCAGGAAGGATGGGAAGTAATCAATCAATAAGTCATATTTTCTCCATACCCACATTACTCTCAAACATACTGGCTAAAATATGAAGGGAATCATGTACTTTTCCTTGAAAGAAAGCATACTGGTGGCTTTGTGGTACGTACACAAACACGTTTGTGTCTTTGTTTTGTGTTGAAGATCTCACAGATATGTAATCATTTTTATGACATTTACCTTATGACTTTTAGTGAAAGTGACCAGGCAACTGGATAATTAGATCACCTTTAGAGTCTATTCAGTTTACTGGTCTTCTTAATCCTAGAAATTAAACATTGGGCTATAGTTGACTCCCAGCTGTTAAAATGAGCTAAAAATAGTTCCTGACTTTTCAGCTTAAGCTATCTACTGTCATCTGAACTCCGACTCATTTCTGATTGCTAAAACTTTAAGCTACTTCCCCCTAGAATATCTTAGTCATTGTTTTTATCATCATAGGACTTGGACATTCATTCTTTGTGCCAAAATTTTGGTTAGATTCCAAGGCTACAAATGAAGGACACAATTCTTCCCATCCCTTTGGGGGGGGGGTCATGGTCTATGGAAATGGAAGGATAAACAGATCCTTCAGGAAGCAGTGTGAGGTGCTGTGCGAAGCAAGCTCAGAATGCCTGTGTTCACTGCTAAAGGCCCCTCAAATCCGACCCTAGAGAGAAAATTTGTTCAACCTCAGCTGAGTCTTGAAGGATGACAAATTGTCCATGTAAGTTGTGTGACTCCTGCCTGTATTTTGGGTTTTTGTTTGTTTGTTTTTATTGCCACTGTCGTCAGACACCAGATGAAAAGAAACTTAAAGGGAAAGAACTTCACTTTGTCTCAAGGTATGAGGGGACACAGTCCATGATGGCTGAGACAGTATGCCAGAGGATGTGTGTATGCTGTATCAGAAATATGAAGCTGCTTGCTTGTATTTCAGCATAACGGGAAGGGGGTAAAGGGAGTGGGAAGAGGGAGGGAAAGAGGAAAAGAGGGGAAGGGAGGGAGGGAGGGAGGGAGGACCATCAAATGAGGCTTAGTTATAACCCACAAGGCCTTCCTTCCTCACTCCCTTCCTCCTTTACCAGCCCCTCATCTCAAAGTTTCCACGGTCTGGCAAAGCAGCCTTACCAGCTGAAGACTAAGAGTTCAAAACCATGAACTTGAGAGACCATTTTTACATTCAAACCAGAACACCACAGACTGTAGCTTAGCTGAGAGACTATGATTCAAGCCAACGCCTAAGAGGCTTACAGTTGGAACCCTTCCTTTCCCTTCCCACTTATAATCACGGAGTCCCTCAGCCTTTTGAAACCTTCAGCAAGTGTGCTCCTTGTCATCTTAGCTGCCACACATGGGTCACAACACACAGGGGCAGGAATGAATCAGTGAATTCTGGGTCACCCTGGGAGAGTGATCCTGAAGGGACTGTGGTGCCATGGACAGCAACAATGTCCAAAGTAAAGATGACCCACCCTGAAGCAGCTCTGGGCCAGTTGATAATGTACAACTGACAATGAAGGTGCCCATGGGATGTGGGCTGGGCATAGAAATGCGATAAAAGATTGAAAAGGACAGGTTAAAAAAAAAAAATGCTGCTCTGACCCAACCCTAAGTAATACATAGATGGAGATTCAAAGCTTTGGGGTGCCATTAGGGCCCCACTCTGAAAATCACCAACTGCACAGCCTAGTGTATGTTTCTTAGCCTGGCTGTGCGAGCTGTCTGCACTTTGTGGCATCCGCCAATGTGTTTGTTCTCATCCTCCTGCCCCATTGGCACTCAGGCAGCACTGCCTTTCAGCATCCTGAATATGAGGACCAAATGAGGGGCTTTGCATCAATTCTGTGCCTGGGCTCACACTCCAGATAACCTAATTTAATTTATAATTTGAAGGCTCCTTAGGTAATACCGATGTTCTCCCAAGATTGAGAAGGGCTGTTAGAAATTGTCCACAGCAAAGATGAAAGGTACTGATTCTCTAGTTTAAATTAGAAGGCTGCCACTCAAGTAAACAGTCATAGAGAGGAGTAAATGTGAGGAGAAAGAGTGAGGATTTTGGCCTCTAATTGCTGAGGAATTGGAGAAAGCAGAGAGTGAATTAAAGAAGGGCCAGACATGAGTCTGTGTCCCACTGTTTGTCCTTTCTAAGGCCTGGACCTGACGGTTCTATTGCAACCTTCCACTCCTACTTTTAGTAACCCTGTAATACACAGAGTGCTTGTTATAAATTTCCAGACCCTTCAGGTAGCATAGAAAAACAGCTGAGTCATTCCTTGAAGTTAGAGGGAGAGAGATCCAGTTAGAAAACCAAGGACACCCTGAAGGGGCTGGTGAAAAAATAGCTTGTGGAGGCACATAATTGCTCATGGAGAGAAGAGGGCCTGCACAAAGGGAAAGCAAAAGATGTCTAGCTTAGACCTTTGCCTCCCAAGAACTTACTGACCTTACCTGCCCATGACCTGTACTGAGTAGGACAAAAGGACCTGGGGACAGACCACATGAATTCTTGAGGAGGTGCCATCATTGCTTTCCCCGCCCCCTCTCTTCCTGCAAATCTTCCAATTCTGGGGAGGATCAAAAATAGAAGTCCACCAGCCACACAGCTGCCTGTGGAGGCCAGGACAGATGTGTGGGCTTCCAGCTTGCCAGGACCACCAAAACAGAAAACCAAGAGGTGAAGGAAACAGTAGACCAGGAGGACAAACGCTGTGCACTTAGGGCCCACCAGGGTAGGAGGGAGATGCTGGTGAGTAAACAGGTTATCAACATCATCAAGCTAAATAGGATTCACTTGGGGCTTTTCCTGCTCTGCAGAGCCCAACCTGCTCATAGGGCCAAGAGGAGCTGTTGGTGGTACCTAGAAAAGAGAAGGGCAATAGGACCTGAAAATCAGGTTAGCTTTTACTTCATGACTCTCCAACATACACACACACACACACACACACACACACACACACACACAGAGAGAGAGAGAGAGAGAGAGAGAGACAGAGACAGAGACAGAGACAGAGACAGAGACAGAGACAGAGAGTGAGAGAGAACAAGAGAGAATATTTTCTGAGAGAAACTAGATTCGCTTTGAGATAAAGACACCTAAATCATGCAAATGGCATTACAACATAAAACCAAGTGCCCCAACCCACAAAGACAGGTGACTCTGGACCAACTGCCTGAATGACAAGCAATCAAGGGAATAATTATCACAAAGACACAATCATTTCATCATGTCTATCCCTCAGAAGATTGTGAGTCTTCAGCAGACAGGATTTTACATCAAATGCTCTACACAGCACTCAGGGAACCAATTTTGCGTTCTCTAGGTCACTCCAGTATTTCCAGACATATTCACTACTTCATAAAGTATAAGATGTGCAGACAATTCAGAGGATGTAGCACTTCCTTGCTTATTAAAGAGAGGGTATGTAATTGTACTCTCAGGATCATATATACCAAGGGCTACATCCCTAAGACCGCACACTATATAATCACTTTTAAATTGCAGTCTGTAAAGCACACTGGCATTTAAAAGCCTTAAAGCAGAGTTTCCTTGCCTTGCTCTCTCTCTCCACTTTCTGACTATTTCTCTGTTATGTTGTAGGATGTTTAGGGATATCATGGATGTCTAGCCAATAGCAGCTGTAACTCTGTGACAATCAAAAGGGCATGCCACACCTTCACTTCTGACTTGACGTCTCTGAATCATTATGGCTAGAAATGATTACCATCTGCTAAAGGGGCACCTTCAGAAAATGATGTCCTGTAAGCCTTGTGGGACAGCGGTGCCTTCTTTTCCACAAAGAGCTCTTGGAATTCTCCTGTCTCCTGTATCATATAGATGCTTTGTCAACAAAGCCTAAGAGGAGCATTGCCTCTTTAATTTTTTAAAGATTTATTTCATTATCCCAATTGTATGTGTGTATGTGACTGCAGATGCCCTTGGAGGCCAGAGGTATCAGATACCCCCAAGCTGGAGTTACAGACTGTGTATTCAGTTTGACATGGTGCTGGGAACTGACCCCAGGTGCTCACTTTGGAAACACATGCCCTTAAACACTAAGCCATTTCCCCAAAGTTTAGTCCCTTCAACAGCAAGAGAAGAAAGAATGGCTGGGGAAATTGCCCTGGACCAGCATGAGGAAAGTGCTGGGAATTCTTTCTGCTGTTTTGGTTTCTTTTTAATTGAACTTGGGTTTGCCCATAGAAAGGCACACTTGATGCTGACCTTGTTAGTTTCCTCATCTAATCTGCTTTCTTGAGAGATGGGCAGCAAAGAAGATTGGCAGGTTGGTATTATTCAGGCCTTTGGCTAGGAACTGACAATTAGAGGTAGTTTCCCAGATATGTTCTGAGTCTATGCATTTTTGTTTATATCTTAAAATATACTTCCCGCTTACTTTTTGTTACTTTGAAATCATGTTCAAATCTTTAATCAGCACCCAGCATGGGAAGAAGCTGGACCTGGTGGCTCCTGGACCTGAGATCTGTGATCTCTGCTACTTGCAAGGCTGAGGCAGAAAGAGTACAAGTTCAAGATCTGCCTGGGCTAGAGAGTGAGTTCAAAGCCAACCTGAGGAACTTTTCATCATTGGAAAAACACTGGGAGAGCAGAGGATATGCTTTGCGTGCCTAGATGCACAGGGTTTCAGGAAGGCAGAGGAGGAGGAGGATGGGGACCAAGAAGGGGATGGGGAGGAAGTTTATTTTGACCAAGATTAGTAGGTACACAGTATAGTAGAGGTAATGGAAGTAGATATCACCAAAGGAGACCCATACTGATATAATATAAAACAAAAGTGTCTGCCATACACCCCGTGACCCCGTGTTATTTCTTCTTCTTCTTCTTCTTCTTCTTCTTCTTCTTCTTCTTCTTCTTCTTCTTCTTCTTCTTCTTCTTCTTCTTCTTCCTCTCCTCCTCCTTCTCTTCCTCCTCCTCCTTCTTCTTTTTTCTTTCCTTTCCCTTTCTTTCCTTTTTTTTTTTTTCAATACACAATTTCTCTCTGTAGCCCTGGCTGTCCTGGAGCTCACTCCCTAGACCAGGCTGTCCTCAAACGTGCCTCTGCCTCCCAAGTTCAGGGATTAAAGTAGTGTGACACTGCTGCCAGGGTTACTTCCATTCCTTAAATAATGGCTTATTAATTTGAAGGTGTGATTTTCTTACATCTTCAGGATGGCTCTTTGCTGATTGGAGTAGCTGTCACCTGCTCTTTGCCGAGTGGAGGAAAGTTGCTTTAATGGCTTCCCTGCACAGTCTGACCTCTAGATGGATGGTTGTCACTATACCATTCTAAGAACACAAAAACAGAAGGCGGGGTGCTGTTAGATTCTCTTCAAACACCAATATACAGAGATTCAGCAGAGTCCCTATAAGTAACCCTGAAAGAGCAGAGAAAGGTTAAATAGGGCATCACAAAGATTGTTAATAAGATCTTTAAAGAATATCAAAGGAGCTGAGGTACACTTTATTTTGGTGAGTGGAAATATGTTCCCCGTCTTGAAGACAGGACACACATCTATTGTCTATGTTGACAGGACAGATGACAAATGACAATGAAAAATAGCTAAGAATTACCTGCTCGGTACATCAGCCATTTTCTAATTTGTACATGTGACTTTCACACTCTGAAGTAGTCTACTCTGAGTTTTAAATAAACACGCCAGATAATACAAAATAATCTATGCGTAGGGTCAGTAAGAGCATCAGCTTGGAAGCTGCGATGCCAGCTTGTACCAAAGTGAAGAAGGTGGCCTGGTGGGCACACTTTGCCTCAGTCTGGTACAATCAGAAAACCAGCTCTGCTAGGGAGCTGACATCATGACTAATGGGAACTTTTAATTTCACAAACTGAAAACTACTGAAAAAAAAAATCAAGTTTGAATTTGAACTTCTATAGACTTCCCTGCGTTTTAGCATATTGTAGAACAAACCACAAGTAATAATGATTTAAAAGAGTCATTGGAATTTAACATTTCCCATAAGCAGCACAAGCTTCACTTTTCCAGCTAGTCTCTTAAAGCCAGCAGACTTTATTAAACGCAAGTGCACACTTGTGCAGAAAATGTCTTTTTTCCCCAATCTCACTCCGATGCTACTCTTCCTTAGTGGAGAGTGCTTCTTCTAGATAAGGATTTAAAAAAAAAACAAAAAACAAAAAAAAACACTCCATTTCTCCAGGAAAGACTCCTACAATAATTTGGTAAGCAAATTTGCTTGGAAAAGCTAGTCAGTCAAATATGTCTCAAATAGTGCTAAGTGACAGTCAGCTCAGGCACAATCCAATCTAGTCAAATGCACAGTGTGTGTGTGTGTAGGGGGTACTATTGAATTTGAAATTGCTGTGCTTGTGAATAGAGTTTTTTCATTTCATTTAATTTTCCAGCTCTTTTTTTTTGGTTTGGGTTTTGGGTTTTGGGTTTTGAGACAGGGTATCTCTGGACTGGACTGGAATCCAGGCTATCCTAGACTCTCTTTGTAGACCAGGCTGGCCTTCAAAGCACAGCTATCTGCCTGCCTCTGCCTTCTGAGTGCTGGGATTAAAGGCGTGCACCACCATACCTGGCACTCCAATTCCATTTTTTAAAAGTTGCCTAGGCATGAAATAATCATGTCCTATTAATGAGAATTTTTGAAATTTCAACTAGTACTAAACAAGAGTTGGTAGAGTTGATTTTAAATTGGCTAGGGGAGAGTGGCACAACCCCAGACATTTTAGCATTCCTTCAAGGTTCTCATTAGATGTTTTGAAAGAAAATCAGTCTATGAACTCATTTCACCTCATGCGTTAAGATTGATGCAATTAACATTTAATCTCTGATAGATTAATTTTCATGACTATAAAAAACTTTCAAATTATAAAAAAATCTAACAAAACATAATTGAATAGTTACTGTGAAAATGAGAAAGTACATATTTGGCTTCAGAGAGTTAAGAATTTGAGGAAGGCTAGAAGGCCCATCAGATAAAGTTGCCTACTATCGAGGCTGAGGACCTGAATCCAATACCCAAGTGGAAGGAGAACATGAACTCGAAAAGGTTGTTCTGTGGTGCATGCATGCTCCACCCAACATACACACACATACACACACGTACACACACACAAGCACACGCACACACACACCCATACACACACACAGAGAGAGAGAGAGAGAGAGAGAGAGAGAGAGAGAGATTTAGTCTGACAAAAATAACCAAAATTAACCAACTATAAATTTTATTTTTTTTTTAATTAGAGGAGAGTAGCACAGGAGAGTAAAAAGTTAAACTGAGATAATATAGACTAATAGGAGAAATACCATTTAAATTATGCTCTGTGCACAGTGTCCCCCCGTAAAATATGAGACTAAAATAAATAGCCCTGTGACTAAAGTTTGCATAGCCCCTCACCAACAGAAGGGATTAGGGTTCTCGGAGGGGCAGGGACAAACTGAGGGAGAGAGAGAGGGGAAGAAATGCATTGTGGCTAAATGTAGCCCTATTGTATAGAGTGGTGCTCCTCTTCCCACACCTCATCAAGGACAATATCCTTTGTCGATATCAGTTTCCCTTTATGAAAAGGATGGGACCTTAGACTGTCTTTTTTTCAGTTGAGAAAGATACAGAGAGCCTTTTCCCACTTTAGTTTTCAGTTCCTTTTAGCGTGAAGTCATCTGCATGTCAAAAGAGTCATATTTTGGGTGGCATGTAATATTTCAGGATGACATAGCCCGAACCTCATGATCATGAAAAGGGTGAAGTTGCCAGACTTTTAAAGACCTTACATAGTGATAGCCTTACTGCCAAAAGTTCTAGAAGCTACCGACAAGAGTCCTAAAAACTGGGTGTGGTGGCATAGGCATGTAATTATAGAAGTAGGGAGGCAGAGGCAGGAGGATCAAGGGCTACATAGTCAGACTCTCTCTCTCTCAAACACAAAGCAACAACAAAACTTTTAAAAAGAGTATTCCTAGGAAAGAAAACTATGATGATATATTAATACAAATAGAAATTTCCTAAATTAAGTGAAAACAAACCCAGATCAATGGTATATCAAATGTGTGTGCGCGCGTGTGTGTGTGTGTGTGTGTGTGTGTGTGTGTGTGTTACTTTCTCAGTCAAGGTTTTTAAAGTAAGAATACATAGATGACTAAAAGACCATCTAGTGAAAGCTGCAGACGCTGTTTTATGACATGCAGGTCACACTGACTCATGAATGCTGATGCCCAGTCAGATTTTCGAAGATGACAGCAAAGGCTGTTACTCAGGCAAAGGGAAATTAAGCCTGACGAAAAGTCCTGAGCATAGAGTGGTAAACTGGCAAGCAATAGAGTAAGCAAGACAGCTGTTGACTCTATCCGGTAATGAAAGGCATGGCCTGCTGGGGTTCAAAGTGTGCATAGAGCCAAACTACAAAGCATGGTTGTACAGTGAGGAACTAAAGTTGTTCAAGGCTCTTGTCTTATGAGGAAAGAGGGTGTGGTGCTTTGATCAGAATGGGGTTCTAGGCTCCTGTGTTTGAATGCTTGATCCTTGGTTGGTAAACCGCTGGAGGAGGATCATGAGGTGTAGCCTTGCTGGAGGAGGTGTGTCACTAGAAGTGGGCTTTGAGGTTTCAAAGGCTCACACTAGACCCAGTCTCTCTCTCCCTCTCCCCCTCCCTCCCTCCCTCCCTCCCTCTTTCTTCCTCTCCCTCTCTCTCCCTTGACTGCTGCTGCCACCTATGGATCAAGATGTAAAACTCTCAGCTATTGCTTTAGCCTGGGTTCTCCCTGCCATGATGATAATGAACTAATCCTCTGCAACTGTAAGCAAGGCCCCAATTAAATGATTTCTTCTGTAACAGTTGTCTTGGTCATGGTGTCTCCTCACAGCAACAGAAGAGTAATTAAGACAGAGGGTAAAATCACCATTTGACAATAGGATTTTCTAAGTCGGTGAATGTGTTAATCACTTACACATCAAAACCATTTACACATGGCTGAATAAGAATGGGAAGGAAAAAATGATGAATTATAAATGGCCCATGACCTCCGCCCCTCCGCCCCTCTGCCCCTCCGCCCCTCCGCCCCCAGGGGCCCAGATTCATAGGAACTCCAAAAACTGTAAATCCATATCCCAGCAAGATAATATTGCACATCCATAGATCTGAAGAGCAGGAAACCATCAGACAGTGTCCACAAAAGGGAGAACGTGGTTGAGGTGAATTTGCACAGCAGCATCGAAGGACAACTGAGCAATATACAGCAAAGTTGAGGAGGCCTTGAAGCTTTAGTCCATCAACCTTGAAGCTGGAAGAATCCCTCTCTAGTCCTGTGCACAAGGACACATGCAGTGCTACAATAACCAAAATTTACAAACACATAAGTGTACATTGACATGAACTGGATAAACTAGCATTATGTATTTATCTGAACTACTAAAAGCATCAGAAAATACTATAATTATAAATATTCCTATGTAAAAGCAATTTTTGGAGTCCTACTCAAACTATGGCACCAGCCAAGGACAATATGTGCAGTAAACTTCGAACCCCTACCCAGATCTAGCCAACAGACAGGACATTCTCCACAGTTGAGTGGAGGGTGGAGACTGACTTTCACACGAACTCTGGTGTCCCATATTTGACCATGTCCCCTGGATAGGGAGGACTGGTGGCACTCAGAGGAAGGATAATAGGCTACCAAGAAGAGACTTGATACCCTATGAGCATATACAGGGGGAGGGGGTCTTCCTCAGTCACAGTCACAGGGGAGCGGAGTAAGGGGAAAATGGGAGGGAGGGAAGAATGGGAGGATATAAGGGATGGGATAACAATTGAGATGTAATATGAATAAATTAATAAAATATATTATAAAACAAAAAAGTAAATAAATCTAAGGAAAAAAAACAACTTTTATTTACTTGATGTAATTGTCTTCTTAGAGGGTTGCTGCTGAACTAGCTCACCCTTTCTAGCACTTTCTGAACTCTTGCTGGCTGATTCAACTCAGTTGCTCTGGCTTAAGCTCCTCTCTGAGATGACTGATTCAATCTGGCTTCTCTCAGCTCCTAGGTGAATTGCTCTACTTGGCCTGGAACTAACTCCAACAATCTGTTCTAATCTTCTTATTCCCTGGCTTCTTTCAGCTGCTGTTGTTCTTGCCTCATTGGCATTCAAAATATTTAAAGTTAATAAAGCATCATTCAATCTATTTCTGGAAGTTCTTGTTTCCTTTTTTCAAGCATCTCTTTTAAAGAACAAATATAACGACTTGACCTGTTGGCTTGTATGGTATACCTGTAATATGTTTTATGTTATAATATGCAAAAAAAACCCTGGAAGCATATTTGGGCGTATTATCAGTCTGAGTTTGTAAAGGTATCCCCATGATAGCTGTCACTTCCAACAATGATCTGGCACTATAAAGTCTTCACCTAGCCTGGATGATGGCTTCCTCAAGGCTGTATACGTGTACGTCCAGCCTCCTGAGACATTGAGGCTATATACAGTTAGAGAAGAATTCTGTACAGTTAGGAGAACCCTCCCAAGACTGACCTTCTACATGGGAATACCACCAGTCCACTGGCCTGATCCTGCAGGAGGAGTCCAAGCAAGCCCTGGCCACCTGGTGCGGATGGTGGCTATTCTGATCATTAGTGGTTCTTAATATTCCTAATGCTGCAATCATCCAAATGTAAACTTATTTTTGCTGCTACTTCATAAACGTAATTCTGCTACTGTTATGAATCATAATGCAAAAATTTTCTGGAGATAGACGGTTGCCAAAGGGGTCCCAACCCACAGGTTGAGAACTGCTGGTTTAAATGCTCATACCGTACAACAAATACACAGGCTGTGTTGCTCTACTGTCTGCTTTTGGGGATTGTCTTCACACAATTCATAATCAAGCAAGGGTTGAGCAATAGTTGCAGGATTGGAACTACTTTAGAGGAGACAAGGGCGGGTCTGAAATTGGAAAGAAGTAGAGAAACTGAAGAAACACTTGAGATTAACAGCAGTAAGGTGTGACATTGGGAGGGGTGAAAAAAAGTCACTACTTTCTCCCAGACTTCACCTTGCACAGCTGACAAGAAGCCATATTTGACACAGAATGGAAATGATGCCCAAATTAAAATTGGATACTCGATAATAATATGGCCCCGTGTGTTAGCCCGATGCCTACATTCTGTGAAATGATTAAGGAGGGAAAGGACTTTAAAACTCTTTTGACAGCTCATACTGATTCAGCAATCTCACTCATCATGATGTAACTTATCATCATTCTAATGGATGGACAATTACTTCGTGCACATTGTAGCCACCATAAGATATGCCCAAACCCAAAGCTATGAGAGAGTCGTAAACAAAATGATGCATGTCCTTAGAGAAACACTAACTGTTCTTCAAGAGAATGGTTCCAAGAACTTGGAGTGTAACATATGGACATAGGGATGCTGTAGCATTCATGCATAAAGCTGTGAGGTCAATTCCTAGAATCAAATAAGTAAAAATAAATGAATAACTGTTCAAAATAGAGAGTAATAGAAAGAAGACAGCATCATGAGAACGTGGGTACTCAAAAACAAAAACAAAAACACAAAAGCAGCAACAACTTAGGGAAGTCTTGTGAAGAAAAATGATTTTCAAACACAGTCTAAGGAGATCACCAGCTTTAAAAGACCAGTGGAAATAGAGTGTGTTAACACTAGTTGTTTGAGTTAGTAACTTAGGGATGACTTGGCTTCTGACCTCTGTCGAGCACACCTACTTTCCAAGGGAATAAAGTAAACATTGGACAATTTTCAGTTGCACCGAGAAAAGGGATCCTCATGACAGATTGGTTGAGCTAAATAAGCAAAGCAATTGGTGTGTCCACTCTCAGATGTCATTTTAGTTGTTTCCAGTTTGCTGCTATCACAATGGAAGACTGCTAAAAACATTCTTATTTATGCAGAAGAAGTTCACAATTTCCTTAAGCAATAATACTAATTTAAGTAAGCATTAACAATTTTTCATTTTTAAAGCCACAAACACCTCTACATATACATACACATGTACATATATGTACAGAAGTTTATGAGTATAAATTTTCCTTAGACACTGATTATTAATGTTTTTCTTAACAAAGAAAAAGTTTGAGGCTTAGCCTACGTAACTGGTTTAGGCGAGAGAGTTAATAACAACGAGAATATAAAACCCAGTTAAATTCCTCTGCCTCTGTTCTTATCCACTCTGCCAAATTGTCTCAAATTTCTAATTTTCTTTATTTTTGGAACAGTTAAAGACTAATTCCATAGTTTATTCTGTGACCCATTAGCAACAATTGGTGAAAATAAAAATTAGGCAAAGTTAACAAATTAAATTTACTTGAAGTTTACGTGGCATTGGCAGAATAATTTATAAGAGACAACAACACACTGCCTTTCTCTCAAACCTGCCGCTCACACCTATGCTAGGATGCTTCACTTTTCACAGATCTATTGTATATATTAACCCAACTAGTTTCCACTGAAAGGATAAGAGCTATTCTTTCGTTCATGAGCTGGGTCAACAGTTTAAAGTATTCACTAAAAACTGAAGGAAATCAACACAATGAGACAGGCTGCAGGAGTTCTCAGGCAGAGTGACAGTCTAACCAGCTCAGAATGGGAAATTCACAATTACCCCACAGCTGTCTATCAAAGGAGCACAGAAGGCTCACTGCAAGATGAATGCAATCAATCTAACGGCAAACAGGATCCGGCAGACAGGCTGCAAAATTCAATATCCTGCAGGAAGAAAAAAGTATTCACTTTTTTTTCCTTCTTACAGTAAGAATGCTATTTTCTATTTTTATCTTTTACTTCACCTCCCCTGATCTCCAACCCACTTATCCTCAACCCCCCCCTCACACACACACATACACACACACATACACACATGCTTGCAAAAAAAAATCACATATTTTGAGTTTGAGGGGAATTTGTTAGTACTCCAAGGCCTCATTTACAGAAAAAAAATAATAATAATGTTGTTCCATCAAGGAAGGCCATGCCCCACTGCTTTTCCCAAAGACCCCTGCAAGTGCTGCCTCCAGTCCAATCAGTATGTGCATATAAGGTCAGCCAATTGTAGCAGTGCAGTTTCCTTGATGAGGCAAGGAAACTTGATTTTGTAACTCACTTTATGTATATACTTAATATCTCTTGAGAAAACATTAGCACCATGTCTACCAAAGTAACTTTTCATAATTCCTGCAAATTCAATTTTAAACATTGCTGTGTAAAGCTTTCTTTGACTCTTTATATCATGCAATCTACCAACATGAAATTAAGTTTTCCAGCATGTTATAGGTTAAAAGTTGAGATGTTTTTTCTAAATTAATTATTAGGTTTTTATTTTAGTATATATTAAATCTATACTCATTTTTCATGATAGAAAGTTGGTGTAGGAAATACTTTCAAAAAATCTATTGTAAAAATATTAAAAAGTAACAGATTATCTGTACAAAATAGTACGTGAATGATAATAACTTGAAGAAGTTCAAATCTAAGTTATTAACTTTCACGGTTTCAAATAGATTAAAAATTGTGTTGTTCAAAATGAACAACAGGTGGCGCCAAATCATAAGGATTCTAAAATAAGCCTGTAAACTGAGGCCCTTGTTTGAACGGAAATCCCAATGAGAATACGAGCCAGTATTTCTTGGTTATGTATTCCATTCGAAGCATTTTTTTCTATCCAATTTTCTCATACAAGCTCATTTTTCTTCACAATACCCTTAAATGAGATGTTATTATGTCTATTTTGTAGATAAGATATTTCTATCCTATGACTAAAATGTTTTGTTGTTTGTTTCAATTTGTGGTTAGCACTGCCTCTAACCCTATTCCACCCACTGTCCTAGGGTCTGATATGGATCAGCTCAGCTGTAATTTGCAATAACCCCGTGATTTGCGTTGTGTTGTGCCCCCTGTTTTCAATCTCTTGATTGAAGCTTAGGAAGATTCTTGAATTTCCTCCAAACACATGTAAGGCGTAATTGGTGCAGACGAAGTCTGTCTGAAGCTGACGATTCAATTTCACTCCGTTGAGTAAACCGTGACAGAGGCACAATAAAGTCTTTCTCCTTATCTCCTCCTGCTTTTTCCTCATGGGCCCCAAGTACACATCTGAAATACTTGTTACGCGTGTCATTTTTCCAGTCTGGTTAAGGTTTCAGCTGCAGCGTACAAACCAGCAAAGTGGGATGCGAATGCTTTATATCTGCAACGTTTATTTATAGCCCTTATGCTCCTGTGTCCATTATGAGAAGAGGAGATTGAAGTCTACAGTTCTGAGTGATTCACCGCTGCAAACGACACTCACACTCGGGGTTTATTTCACGGCAATGGCTGAAAGACCACAACAAAGGGAGGATACGGATACGCTACAAAAAAAAAAAAAACGCTAGTGGAGGAATCTCAGCCTCTCTTTAAATGAAGTGATAACATTTCTCTGTATTCCATCAAGAAACCATCAAAGAATAACAAAAGTGGGAGAAGGAGGAAAAAGAGGAAGAAAGGAAGGGAAGGAAAGAGGGAGGAAGACTAAAGAGAGATTCTAAGGCATTGGTGATAACTGTGGCCTTAATATCTCTTGATTTTTTTTTCACCAATGTTTACATGTGTTCACTCCAAAAAACTTGCCTTCTTTTTAAAGTGGTGGGTTAGAAATGCCATGAACAAAATTTAAAGTTGTCCTTTGTTTAGAATATATTATATGTTTATCCACACAACCACTTTGAGGTGCGAGGCTTTGAGCATGCTAGACAGTGCTATATACCATACCCCTGGACTTCAGAATATTTATTCTGCTAGGAGGTAACCTGTGCAGAGTCAGCAGACAGGCCTGGCTTCCAACAGGGAAGATGCAGCACTTCCTTTCCTTGCAGTTTCTCTGGTTTTTCTGCTCTGGGCTCCTGGAGTGAACTCCATCTTCAGACCAGACTTCCTTCCTTCCTTCAGTAAAGGCCGCCTGCTCTGGCTGAAGCTTATGCTTCCCCGTGCAGTGGATAAGATCCCACAGGTCTCAGGAAGTTATAAGCAACGTGCGGAGCTCTGTATGTGGACCTTAAGCCATACAAATCGCTTATGAATTCTGAAGGCACGGTTGTCGGTGTCGGTTTGTTTTTCAAGATTTCTTTTCTTTTTATCTCATGTGTATGTGTATGTAGGCCACCTGTGTGACGCTGTGCCAGAGGAGGCCATTGGGTCACCTAGAGCTGGAGTTACAGGCTGTAGTGAGCGACTCTACGAAGCCAAGCTCAAGAGTAGCTAGCACTCCTAACATCTGACCAGCTCTTCCTCCGTCTCTTCATCCCTAGCACATCGTTTACTGAAGAACAAAGCCAGGGAACTACTTTGCACCATGACATCCTTCTTGGGTCTCTGGTGTTTTCTAACTTTATACTCTCAACATTGTTTTGACCTTGCCTTTGTGGCTGCTGGGAGTCCAAAGTAGGCTCCCTGCACGTTCTAGAGTTGTCCCTCCACTCACGCACATCGAATCTGTCATAGACATGTTGGAGTATGGTCTAACGCTTTGTATTTGTCAGTGCTTGGTCCTCAAGATTCTTACTGTATTCTGTCATGTACCCCAAGTACTGCCATTTAACCTTGCCTCCCTGTTAGACTAATAAAGTAAGCCATTATCTGGGCAGGGCCGCTGCCATTGGTTGGGCGAAGTAAGAAGCACATGGCCCGTGTGGATGGAAGAGTTGGCTCAGGTGACGGACGAACATTAGCAAGTATATGGGATTATGGATGGGAGGTGGCTCAGTGGAAATTACTAGAAGCAGATGGCATGGGATTGGCTCAGGGAGGTATGGGAGTTAGTTTAGGGGATTACTATCTGCCCTGCCCCAGGTGAACCAAGGCTATTGTAAATTACAATGGATGTCTGTTGTTTTATTGATTGATGTGGGTAAGAAAATACAGCCACAGTGATTATAGCCTAATAATAAACATTTATTAGGCCTTGCTTTTAAATTAACTACAACATAGACTTGTAGAAGTATGATGGAGATATTGCACACAAGAACCTTTGACTAATGAAGACATGAGCTGGTGAATGCACATCTCTTCCATCCGAGGAGTGGGCTATCCCAGGGTACACTATATGACTAGGCTAGGGGTCCTGTGGGTTGGGACAATGCTTCCCACAGAGGCAACGGTCTTGACAGTGTGTCCTTGGTTAGTCAGTCCCCCCTTCCTGTGGCATGATTTAGGCCCTCAGTTCAGGTTAGTGAATTGTTACCTCGGTGCAATCTGATCTTGGACTCTGCCTTTGCAGAGAAAACAGCTTTAAATCAGACCTGTTTCTGTGACTGTGTGATGATGTTCCCTTGGTGAGATGTAATTACAAGAAGCAGCACTGAATGGGTTTTTAATTAAAATTTGTTACAAACACTTAAACTGTTTGCTTTTTGGTTGAATTCCAGATGAAGGCAAACTGGCTTAAACTGTAACTTCTAAATATATATATAGTCTGTATGATAAAATCCAGATGAGGCTAATTAAAAAAAACTGCACTGAGAGAAAATGGTATGTAAAATCAATGACCTTGGCCTCTTATTTAAGGTTTCTATACCTGCAAATTACCAATGACAAATTCAAACATGTCTATTAAGCAATGCATTTCCTTTGCCCACACTGTGAGGCTTCATTGCGACATAGGAGGACTAATATTTAAGGACGTGCACACAATTCCCACGCCATAGCAAACTGACAATGAAAACAATGGTCATCACAAATGCAGAATATATGATTATGCTAATTCTCACATCTGTAAGTACAAGGGAACAAAAGAGATCCTAGAAGCTGTTTAAAGTTTGTTTATTTATTTATTTAGTGTGTGTGTGTGTGTGTGTGTGTGTGCGCGCGCGCGCATGCGCACGAGTGTGTGAGTGGGTGTGTGAGTGCGTGCCTGCGTGCATGTGTGTGTGCGTGTTATGGCAGTCAGAGGACAACACTTCACAGTCCATTCTCTCCTTCAGCAGACTGAACTCATGGCACCAGGCCTGTGCTGGCAAGGCCCCTTTAGCTGCTGAGCCACCTCACTAGCACATAAGAAATTCCAATTCATATTTGTTCTGGGTATTAGATGGATCTCTTATATGGGACTTGAAATTGAACCATACAAGTATGCCAGAAGAGTTATTTTTGATGAGTATATTTCTGTTTTTCTTAAATTTCATAGTTAAACAGAGCCACCTTTTAAACTGCCAACTCAAATGGAATGTTTGACTATTTAAGCACTTTTGAAACACATACAAATCAACAAATATGACAAACACGAATTTTAAACCTTCTTTAAAACTTTGGGAAACCCCCCAAATATATAGTCAAAAAGATCAGACTATGTCTGATGTAGGTTACATATTTAGAAAAATAAAAACAAAAATTTTCTAATCTTGAAACAAAATTTAAACACATAATACAAATCCTAAAAGTACAAAAAATAAGAAAATAAAGGGTGGAGAGATAGCTTAGTGGTGGAGAGCACTGGCTGCTCTCCCAGAAGACCCAGTTTCAATTCCTGGCACCAATACGGCAGCTCACAGCTATCTGTAAGTGTCCAGTTCTGGGATATCTGACACCATTGTATCAATCCACATAAGATAAAATTATGTTTTTGTAACCTGTGTATTCAGATTTTGATGCAATTCCACAGATACTTTAGAGTCTACTTATTTTGCCTTCATCTTCAATTTTTTTTTTCTTCTTTCTTTCCTTTAGATTCTTTCCAGGTGCTGTGTTACAGGCAGTTTCAATCATGCCCAGCTCAGGCAATATGTTTCATTAATCAACCTTGGAGCTGCCTGACTCTCGCACTCTGATCTCCACTCTATCCTTGAGTCTATCCCATGAAAATATCCTATCAATTGCTGCATTTTTTTTTCAGTTTTAAAATTTGCATTTGACTCATTTTAAAAGTGGTTTTCTAGTCCCTGCTGAGATTTGGTTCCTGTGTTTCTCACTCCTCAAGGACTACTCCCACTTCACAGTGCACAGGTCTGCCCTAGCTACTTTCTGCATCTGCAAAGGCAGTCAAGGTCCGCCTGGGACTTCAGCAACTGGGCCATCTGTACTTGCACCTCTGACAAAATGCCTAGAGGCGAACCCAGGTGGGCATCCTCTGGTGAACCTGACTGGCCTGCTTTGGTTTTTGCCATTCTCAGGTAGCTATCTGTTGTTTTGTGGTAGTCAGTGTGGCTGTGGGGATGCTGAGTCCTCTTATGCAAACTCTTCTGGTCCACCTTGAGGGTGTTTAGTTTAGTTTACTAAGGCAGATTTTACACAAAGGAATTGAAACTAGTATGCACGGATCTGGGTTTTTCAGTAGGAGACAAGGAAACAAACTATCTGCAAACTTCAATGCACTTGTTTAGCCTTGGAGAAGATGAGGACCTGGCATCATCTGGGTGTTAAGAGCACAGCACCAGTAGGCTATAGTGCATAAAGGATCCCTGTGCTTGGAGGTAGAAGGATCTCAAGTTCAAGGCAGCCTGGGCTACCTATCGAGTTTGAGACTATACAGCAAAACTGTCCAAAAACAGAAACCCAAACCCAAGCATACAAAGAAGTGTCATCACCATGCTGGCTTAAAACCCCTTTTGAGGGGCATTAAGTTTCCCATGCTACTAGCTCTGCTCCTGGAGGATGCCTCACGACTCCTGCTATTACAATTTCCAGATCTTTGTTATTTCATCTGCATAGTATATAGCAATAAGAATATTGGTTTTAAGGGCTCTTAGCAACACAAAAGTGATGCTTGAGGGTGCTCTTAACAACATGGATGTTTTATTAAACAAAGTGTAAAGTGTTCCCATAGAGACCTCTCACTGTTTCTAGTGACCCTAAGAACTCAAGATCCCACGTTTTATTTTCATCATCACTGTTAGTCCAATCTTGAGCCAAGACTGAATTCAAAGTACCAGAAGATGAGAACAATTTTATCCATCATTAAACAAAAATGCTTTTTTTATTTTACCAAGCACCATCCACAGCCACATGATGGATATTTCACAGTCATCGGGAAGCCAGTCTGGGAAGAACAGGAGGGTTCTGGGTGTCTCTCGTGCTCACAGGATATTTTACAGTGACGCGCGCGCGTGTTTGTGTGTGTGTGTGTGTGTGTGTGTGTGTGTGTGTGTGTGTGTGTGTGTGTTTAGGTCACAGATTTCTTCCTTAGAAAACTGAATGGCTCCAACAAGGCGCTAATGACATGTCTCCAGAAGTTCTTTGAGTGGGCTTTTATTCCTGCTGCTCAGGATTCCAGCTTCTGGCCTCCTGGAGCTAATTGGTGCCGCCAGACTTTCCAGCAGAGCCAGCTGCTTTTTTTTTTTTTTAATGGTCAAAGGAGATAAACAGGACCTCAATGGGAGATCTATTTCTGGGCATAGAAAGAGCGTCTGTACTGCTTGTTGAGGGGGGAAGTCACCCAACCGCCCTCATGGAATGCCTAGACTGTTTCTTAGGGCTCTCCTCCTCACTCTGGCACTTCCTGTTCCCTGCTTAACTTGGAGATAGGCTAAGAGAAATAAAGTGAAGTCATAATGAGCCCCGGAGTATGATATCATGTCTAATTTGGCAAACAGAAATTCTGACTCGACGGAACAGTGTGCATCCACTCAGTGTGGAATGCATGGTCAGGGTAGGGAGCACTATTAATTTGGGGTCACAATTACAAGCCAGAGGTACTCACTAACATTCTCCTCAGTTCCATACTATTTGCTTGAGGGAGGCAGAAAGAGAGGGAGCTTCTATTTAGTGAGGAGCTCCCTCAGCCTCTAGCATGAGCAGAACCCACATTTATTCACAGGGCACAGTTGCCAACACAAAGCTTAATGTCATACAGTTGTGATGGAAGTTGATTTATGATTGCTGTCCCTTGACTTTATCACACACTATTAGTCAGAGAGTATGTTACACCATGTCAGAGTTGGTTCTCCCCTGTCCAGGAGGAGGAAACACTGCAACAGAGGCCTGAGGACCTGGTGTGCGGGCACTTGGCAGAGGGCCGACGACAGCCTTGGGGAGTTAACTCACCCCTACCACCATATGGGTTCAGGTTTTCAGACTTGGTGGCCAGCGATATGTTATCTCCTCAGACAAAATAAGCCAGTCCAAGCCAGATTACAAGTACACAAGGGCAGGCTTATTTGGGAACTGAGGCCCCTGGGAGAGTTCATCAGCCTCCTCAGGGGACAAGGCCAGAGGAAGTCAAACCCTGGCTGTGGTGAGCAAGGTTTTTAAGCATTGTAGGTGAAGGAAGATGCGTCTGCCACCTGCTGGACGTGGGGAGGTGGTGGCTCCAAGTAAGGGGGTTAAGGAAGTCTGAAGGAATACCAGGAATGTGAGGCTTTCCTCCAATGGGGGCAGGGTTGGAGAGAGGAGTGGGATTTACCGGACCATGTAGGGGAGAGGGAGGGCAACCAGAGATGCCAACCGAACAGCGAGGAACCTCATGTAATAAGCCATTGAGGGAACTAAGATCTTATATTTTATAATGATGTTTATGGGAGAAAAGAAAGGCCTGTGTTAGTAGATACTTTAAGACAATTGTCAGTACTACCAATGGAATATACAGTACATAGTATATGGGGCCAGAGAGATGTCTTAGTCATAAGAGTACTTGCTGTGCAAAGTTTTATGATTAATATAAAGAGAATGATAACAGATAATAAGATAATAAGGTACCAGATATTACGTTATAGAGGAGTTCATTAAATGAGCATGCTGAGGGGGAGGGGGGAGGGGAATGAGAGAGAGAGAGAGAGAGAGAGACAGAGAGAGAGAGAGACAGAGAGAGAGAGAGAGAGGAGAAAGGGATAGAGACAAAGACAGAAAAAGAGTAAGAGGGGAGTACAAGGAGGGTTTTGTCTTTTTATATAGCCCTGAACAGAGCCACACCCCCATATCAGGTAAGCAATGACGTCACAGGTAGGCAGACTGAAGCAGAATGCTAACATTCCTACCTTTTCTCATAATTAAAAAATGAGGAACGATGGATTGTTTTTGTATATAGTAAGTTAAAGTATATAAATGTAGATAAGGGAGAAAAGAGATGGGGAAGGAAAAGTTGTGCCCTGAAAGTTCAAGGTAGAGGGCAGGCTATGTCAGCCATGTCCTGCAGTGGATAGGGACCAGGGAGACCTGGGGGAACCTGGAGCTGTTTGTCCCAGGCCTAGAGCATACCATTTCAGCCTTTTGCAAATGGATAATGGGCAAAATATTCATCTTAACTACTTCCTGCTGACAGTAGGTTTGGCGAGGCTGCTGAATCTAAGAGCCATCTATACTCCACCAGGTCAAGGAGCTTGAAGCCTGGAAATGTCTAAAGCTCTTGCGCTGGTTGACCCTCCAGTGGCTTGGCACAGAGAACAAGCCTGCGTGTGAGCATCTTGACATCCATAGGCCAACTTCTCAGCAGGGTCGGCCGTGGGACCAGTGTCCCATTCTGGCTGTAGCGCTGTGAGACCGGTGTCTCCTTTTGGCTGCATCTGAAACAGGTCCCTGGCAGAGCTGGCTCAGGCTGGACTGTGGCAGGAGGGGACATTGCATACCTCTACTTTTTCCTCAGAGGTATTGGCTAAGTCCTGGAATATAGTTTTGTTGTAACTGAGCCTGTTGGGAAGGCTCCTCTCGGGTTTTAAAGATTGTACCCGTTCCTATATGGGGGTTCAGAAAACATCCTCAGTTTTTAACTAAGATGGCAGCGTGACTGTAGTTTTGTCTACCTTAAGAATATTTAGATGGACACATTTTGTTTATAGTTTATCTTTTTTTATTAATTTATTCAGATTACATCTCAATTATTATCCCATAACTTGTACCTTCCTGTTCCTCCCTCCCTCCCGCTTTCACCCTATTCCCCTCCCCTATGTCTATGACCAAGGGGGACCTTTTCCCCCACTATATGGTCAAAGGCTATCAAGTCTCATCTTTGTAGCCTGCTTATTCTTTTTTGAGTGCCACCAGGCTTCCCCACCAAGGGGAGGTGGTCAGAATGGGGCACCAGAGCTCATGTCAGAGTCTGTCCCTGCTCTCCACATAACTGTGGAGAATGTCTTGTCCATTGGGTAGATAAAAGCAGGGATTCTATGTTTATTACTTGTATTGTCCTTTGTCAGTGCAATAGTTTGAGCAGACCCCCCTGGGCCCGATCCACCTGTCACAATGTTCTTGTAGGTTTCTAGGACCCTCTAGGTCCTTTTGTTTCCCCATTTTCCTGTATTTCTCTTACCTAGAGTCCCAGTAGGATGTCCTCACATCTATCCTAATCTGGTAAGTGAAGACTTTCATGAGATATGCCTTTTGGGCTAGTGCTCAATTATAAGTGAGTATATACCATGTGAGTCTCCTTCTGGGTTAACTCATTCAGTATGATTATTTCTAGTTCCATCCATTTGTCCACACATTTCGGGATTTCCTTGTTTTTAATAGCTGAGTAGTGTCCATGGTGTAAATGTACCACAGTTCCTTTATCCATTCTTCAACTGAGGGACATTAAGGCTGTTTCCAGGTTCTGGCTATGATGAATAAGGCTGCTATGAATATGGTTGAGCATATGTCCTTGTTGTGTGGTGGAGCATTTTCTGGGTATATTCTAAGGAGTAGAATAGCCGGGTCTTGAGGAAGCCCTATCCCCAGTTTTCTGAGAAAGTGCCAGATAGATTTCCAAAGTGGTTGTACAAGTTTGCATTCCCACCAGCAATGAAGAAGTGTTCATCTTTCTCCACATCATCGCCAGCATGTGATGCCACTTGAATTTTTTATCTTAGCCATTAGATGGAATCTCAGAGTTGTTTTGATTTGCATTTCTCTGATGACTAAAGATGTTGAGCATTTCTTTAAGTGTTTCTCAGCCATTTGATATTTGTCTGTTGAGAATTCTCTGCTTAGTTCTGAGCCCCATTTCTCAATTTGGTTATTTGGTTTGGTGGTGTTTAATTTCTTGAGTTCTTTATATATTTTGGATATTAGACCTTTGTCAGATGTAGGGTTGGTGAAGATATTTTTCCAGTCTGTAGGCTGTCACTTTGTTCTGTTGACAGTGTCTTCTGCTTTACAGAAGCTTCTCAGCCTCATGAAATCCCATTTATTAATTGTTGATCTTAAGGCTTGGGCTGTTGGTATTCTGTTCAGGAAGTTGCCTCCTGTGCCAATGTGTTCCAGGCTCTTCCCCACTATTTCTTCTAACTGACTTAGTGTCTCTGGTTTTATGTTGAGGTCTTTAATCCACTTGGACTTGAGTTTTGTGCATGGTGAAAAATATGGGCCTAATTGCATTTTTCTACATGTAGACATCCAGTTAGACCAGCACCATTTGTTGAAGATGCTATCTTTTTCCATTGAATATATATAGCTTCTTTGTCAAAAATCAAGTGACCATATGTGTGTGGATTCATTTCTGAGTCTTCAGTTCGATTCCATTGATCCACTGGCCTATTGCTATGCCAGTACCATGCTGTTTTAATTACTGTTGCTCTATAGTACAGCTTGAGATCGGGTATGGAGATTCCTCTGGAGGATCTTTTATTGTATAGGATTGTCTTAGCTATTCTGGGTTTTTTGTTTTTCCATATGAAGTTGAGAATTGATTTTTCAATGTCATTAAAAAATTGTGTAGGTATTTTGATAGGGATTGCACTGAATCTGTGCTTCCAAATTGCTTATGGTAAGATGGCCATTTTTACTGTGTTAATTCTCCCGATCCACAAAGGAGATCCTTCCATCTTCTGATATCATCTTCTATCTCTTTCTTCAGAGATTTAAAGTTTTTTTCCAAACAAGTCCTTCACTTGCTGGTTAGAGTTACTCCTAGATATTTTATATTGCTTGTGGCTATTGTGAAGGGTGTAGTTTTCCTAATTTTTTCCTTTGCATGATTGTTGTTTGTATAAAGGAAGGCTACTGACTTTTTTGAGTTAATTTTGTATCCAGTCTACTTGCTGAAGGTATTTAGCAGCTGTAGGAGTTCTCTGGTGGAATGTTGGGGGTCATTTATGCATACTACCATATCATCTGCAAATAGGGATAATTGACTTCCTCCTTTCCCATTTGGATCTTCTTGATCCCCTTTTGTTGTCTTATTGCTCTGCCTAGAACTTTAAGAACTATATTGAAGAGATATGGGGAAAGTGGGCAGTGTTGTCTGGTCCCCAATTTTAGAGGAATTTTTTTGAGTATCTCTCCATTTTTTGATGTTGGCTATTGGCTTGTTGTATATAGCCTTTATTATGTTTAGGTATGTGCCTTGTATCCCCGATCTCTCCAAAACTATAAAGATGAATGGGTGTTGAATTTTTTCAAATGTTTTTCTGCCTCTAAGGAGATGATCATGTGAGTTTTTTTCTTTCAGTTTGTTTATATGGTAGATTACATTGATGGATTTCTATATATTAAACCATCCCTGCATTCCTAGAATGAAGCCTACCTGGTCATAATGAAAGATATCTTTGATATATTCTTGTATTTGGTTTGTGAGTATCTTACTGAGTATTTTTGCATTCATGTTCAGTAAAGAAATTGGTCTGAAATTCTCTTTTTTTTTTTTTTTTTTTTGGTTAGGTCTTTGTGGAGTTTAGGTATCAATGTGACTATGGCCTCATAGAATGAATTTGGTAATGCTCCATCCATTTCTGTTTTGGAGTAGCTTGAAGAGTATTGGTATTAGTTCTTTTCTGAAGATCTGGCAGAATTCTGCGCTGAAACCATCTGGCCCTAGGCTTTTTTTTTTTTTTTTTTTTTTTTTTTTTTTTTTTGAGACTATCAATGATTGCTTCTGTTTCTATAGGAGAAATGGGACTATTTTAATTTGTTTATCTGATCTTTATTCAATCTTGACAAGTGGAATCGATCAAGAAAATTGTCCATTTTCCTTAGATTTTCAAATTTTGTGGCATATATGCCTTTAAAGTAGGATCTTATGATTTTTTTGTATCTCTTCAGTATCTGTTGTTATGTCTCCCTTTTCATTTCTGAGTTTGTTGATTGGGGTGGTTTCTCTCTGCCTTTTAGTTAGTTTGGCTAACAGTTTGTCTATCTTGTTGATTTTCTCAAAAAACCAGCTCCTGGTTTTGTTGATTCTTTGAATTGTTCTCTTTGTTTCTAATTTATTGATTTCAGCCTTGAGTTTAATTATTTCCAGACATCTACTTCTCTTGGGTATTTCTGTTTCTTTTTTTCCAGGGCTCCCAGATGTGTTGTTAAGTTGCTTATGTGGGATGTTTCTAATTTCTTTATGAAGGCACTTAGTGCTATGAATTTTCTTCTTAGCACTTTCAATGTGTCCCACAAATTTGGGTATGCTTTTCCTTCATTTTCACTGAATTCCAGGAAGCCTTTAATTTCTTTCTTTATTTCTTCCCTGACCCAGGTGTCATTAAGTGGAGAGTTGTTTAGTTTCCATGTGCCTATAAGTGTTTTTGTTATTTCTGTTGTTGTTGAAGTCCAGCCTTAGACCATAGTGATCTCATAGGATACAATGTATTATTTCAATCTCCTTGTATCTTTTGAGGCTTGCTTTGTGACCTATTATGTGATCAATTTTGGAGAAGGTTCCATGGGGTGCTGAGAAGAAGGTATAATCCTTTGTGTTTGGGTGAAAAGTTCTGTAAATATCTGTTAGATTCATTTGATTCATGACATTGGCTAATGACTTTATTTCTTGCCTTAGTTTCTGTTTCAATGACCTATCCTACAGTGAAAGTGAAGTGTTGAAATGTCCCACTGTTAATGTGTGAAGATTAACGTATGGTTTAAGCTTTGTTAATAGTTCTTTTACAAATGTGGGTGCCCTTGTATTTGAAGCATAGATGTTCAGAAGTATGATGTCATCTTGGTTGACTTTACCTCTGATGGCTATGAAATGTCCTTTCTCATCCCTTTTGATTAATTTTGGTTGAAATTCTATTTTATTAGATATTAAAATGGCTACACCAGCATGCTTCCTGTGACCGTTTGCTTGGAATATTTTGTCCAGCCTTTTGCCCTGAGGTAATGTCTCTCCTTGTGGATGAGATGTGTTTCTTGAATGCAGAAGAATGTTGGATCTTGTTTATGCATCCATTCAGTTAGTCTGTGTCTTCTTATTGGAGAATTGAGACCATTGATGTTGAGAGGGGAGGGGAGACAGGCAGACAGCTTGCTGGCCAGGCAGCCTAGATGACAGCTCAAGCTGCAGGTTTATCAGGAGAAATAGTGTCAGGGCAATAGGGCAGAAAGGAATAAAGGGAGCACCTTGACATCTTGTTCTGGCCTCCACATGTGTACATACATGTGTGTGTGTGTGTGTGTGTGTGTGTGTGTGTACACCTTCACCCGCACTACTGACCTATTCATCACACATAAACTCATCTGTTTGTCCCACATATGCAACACACACACACACACACACACACACACACACACACACACACACACACAGAGTACTCTAGGAAATAGAAATAAAAATTGTTTCCTGAACTGGGAAAAGAAATGTACGGCTCAAGTCATTGTCTAATTAAACAGAATTGCCTGTACTGCTGTAAAAAAAATTATACAGTTATCTGTCATGGTCTCCATCTGTTGCAAAGCCAACTTTCCTTGATGAGGGGTGGGAACCACACTTATTTGTGGGTATGTAAAGTGTTTGAAGTATGCTTAGGGATTGTGCTGGTTTAGTAAAGTGGTAGGTGTAAGCTGTGAGATTGGGTCTCTTAATAATGTCAATAGACACACCCATAAAGTTTCACCAACACAACCACCTAAATGTGAGATGAACAAGGACAACGACAATACACATGCCAAAGTGGAATATGGGGGAACCTCAGCACTACATAAAGAACCATAGTCAACTGAGGAATGCTGAGGTCTAGAGAAACATTCTTTCACCGAGGACACCAATTGATTATCTAATATCAAATGGTCAGCCCTGACAACATATACATACAAGTAATATTATAGATATGGGCTCGATTATGTTTAGGCATATATATGTATACATAAACACATTTATACTTGTAACAGTAATAATGAAAAGAGGCCATGGATGTGAAGAAGAATGAGTAGGGGTATATGGGAGGGTTGGGGACAGGACCAATGGGAAAGGAGAAATGATGAAATTATATTATAATCTCAAAAAACGAATGAAAAATGTGGCTGTTTTGTTTGCATGGATATATGTGTACCACATACATGCCTGGTGCCCGTGGAGGCCAAAAAAACAAAACAAAACATTGGATTCTCTGGAATTGGAGTTATAGATGGTTGCGAGCCACCATGTGTGTGCTGGGAATCAAATCTGGCCAATGATGACCTTAACTGCTGAGCCATGCCTCTGGACCCTTATATTGCTTTTATGAGAACTAGAGTCATTTACATAAGTTAGAATCACCTTCAAAAATAGGAGAGTATTTTAAGGTCAATGCAATACATGCAGCAGCAGGCTCCGTACAGTTGACTTGAATTTTAATGTAAAATGTAACTGCCTTTGGATTGCAACAGGCCATCACAGTTCTTGGAAGCAAAATAGTGCATCTATATTTAATTGGTTTATCCTCCAGCATCCTAAAAATAGGGTATTCTGGGAATGAGAGAATGTCGACTGAATGTTTTAACAAACACTAGGGGTTCTCTGAAGCTATGCTCTGACTGTCCTTGGGTTCTTTGGTATAAATGGGAATGACTGAAAACCATGCCAGTTTCCTAGGGAATTTTATAAAGGAAATACCAGATAGTCTTCTGGAGTTCTCCCAAAAGTGAACTGTGAGTTATTGTACATCAGATGGTGTTTTGGTCATGGAGGAAGCACATAGCCACATGTTTAACACATACTTCCTCACTGGAAGTCTATCCAGATGTTACAAGTAAAGATTCTAGAACAGAAGTTCATCACCTTTGCCCTTGTATTGAGGGGACCTGGTTAAATAAACCTGTCTGACTTCATGACAGGCTTCAGTTTCTTGTTAGTGCAGAACATGCCTAAGTCTCCATTCCTCAGAAATGAGCTCAGAAGTCACTGGAAATATTGTAGAAAATGGGAAGTCGATTAGAGACAGCCTAGCCACCTGACCAGAGGAAGATAAGATTGCTTAAGGTTGGTTTACTGCTGGTCTAATTGCTTAAGGATGATTTATTGCCTGTCTGGAAATCTCTTGTGTTATGATTAACTCATGACCCCGAGTTCGCCCTCACTTTTTCAGTTTGAATGCTCCAATCATGTTAAAGATTGCCTAACACCCCTCCAACGCCGCTACCCCAGAATGTCCCTGGATGTCTTTAAAAAGTGCCCATGAGTTCATCACAGGGTTGCCACGGTGTCTAAGTGGTGACCCCAGCATGCTGGATTTCTGCAGAATAAACACTCTTTGTGGCTTGCATACTATTTGAGTTTGGGTTTTTTCCTTCAGTACATTCAGGACCCTAACAGTGTCTGGTGCTAGAAAGCAGGGCACACATTTGGTAGATGCAAAGGCTGTACATTAGGATTTTAAAATGAGATGGCACACAACAGATCTCATATGGAGAGATTTATTTGAGGAAAGGGAAAGAGAGAGGAGGTAAGAGTTGAGTGGGCCATGAAGATAGAGCGACAGAGACAGAGAGATGGAGAGAGGAAGAAAAGGGGGCACCCTCAGAGAAAGTGCAAGAGAGAAGTACAAAAGTAAGATCAGAGTAAGAGAGAGACAAGATGGTAGCTTGGCCCTTTTATATTCTGGCACACCTGGTGGCAGTGGCAACATCAGATACTGACGTCAACAGTTGCTAAGCAATCTAGAGGCAGGCTGCTTATAGGCCAACATTGTGTTCTTCCTATCATGCCCAAACATCTTCCGTTAATCCTCTCTTTAAATACCTTACCTCCACGTGCAGTCAAAATCGGATGCAACAAACATGAATTTAGCCCCTAGCAAGCCCACACTTCCTGAAATTGGCCCATAAATCCAATGACTGAAGTGAAGACACTAACCTAACAGTCAAGTGATACAGAGGCATGCTGGCAGCACCAGAAGCCAGGAGAGGCACGGGGCAGAAAGGAACCCTCCCTATAGACATGTTGACTTTAGATCTGTGAGAGAATAAATGTCTGTTGTTTTAAACCATCTAGTTTGTGGCACTCCTGTGATACTGAAGCAAGGGCCTTGTTCAGTAGTGACTTGTGCAGGGTGCTTAGCTGAGACATATGGTCATGTGCCCTGTGTGTGTACAGGCAAGATGCTAGGTCTGAGGAGGAAAGAGATGTTAACAGAGGAATAGAGAACTACACTATACCAGGGTAAGGTGACTTGACAGGGCCTGTCAGAGCTAAGAAATGCAGCCACTGAATGGTTTGAACTAAATTAATCTTAGGTTGCAATAATTCAGATTACAAAGCTGAAAGAGACCTTAGGTTGTCCATGTATCTTTGTCTTAGACAAAGGGCTAGCAAGTTATGCCTCTAACCTGATATCAGAAAGCAAAACGGACATTTGTTTGCCTAGCCTTTGCCTGGTAGTCACTCTGCTAGACTGAGGTTAGGGTCTGGTGTCTTTGAAAAGAGAAGCCATCTCAGTTCAACAAAAAACAGTGAATTGGGTAAATAAGAATGAATAAATTTTCAACGAATGAACATCAATGCTTTCCACTACATTCTGCCATTTGATGGGGACAATTCTGTTCTTACTCTGTGACTCAGATTTTAGGGCTTTTGTTTTTGTAATGGTTAATATCATCAACTTGACAGCCTCAACATCACCTAAGACAAGCCTCTGACCACGCTTGAATGGTATCATATAGCTCAGTGGTCCTCAACGGTTCTAATGCTGCGGCCCTCTAATACACCCCCTCATGCTGTGAGGTGTGAGGTTGCTACTTTACAACTGTAATTTTGCTTGTTATGTATCATAATGTACATATCTGATATGTAGGATATCTGATATGTGACTCCCACAAAGGGTCATGCCCTACAAGTTGAGAACCACTGATCTAGATCAAGCAAGATAGGAACACCCACCTTGGTACCGTTGTCTAGGCTGGGACTGTAAGACTTGTGTCGGGAAAGTCTTTTCCTGGAAGCCCCAATGAGAGACAGAGTCCGAGATCAATGCAAACCCAAGAGGCTTTTATTGATCTGTCACGATGGGATCTACCTGCCTTTCAGAAGGAGAAGACCCTAGCAGCAAAAGTATTGGGGTTTTATATCCTTTACGGAAGCAGACTTTAGCAACAGTGATTAGGACAAACTTGATTGGCTAATAGGGTGACCTTTAAGCTGATTGGCTGGGTGACCAGGGCTAAGTGAGGGGACTAGGGCCAGACTGCAGGAGGGAACTTTTTGTTTGTCCTGGTCACTGTGACCTGTAGCTCTGCTTGGTTGGCCCTGGGTACAAGCTCTTAGGAACAGTTGCTGTGTGTTTGTGGCTCTCCCTGGAAACTGCGGTGGTGGAGGTTGGGGGGGGGGGGAAGGGGGCTCAGGTGCTTAGGCCCTGAACACAAAATGGTGTTGAGTTGGTCTCTTCAGCATCTTGTATTTGAGTAAAAATAAAAAAAATTAACGGAGCATGAGCATTCACAAGTTTAAGCTTCTCGACTGAGGATGCAACATGACCAGCAGCTGCCTTAAACTTATGCCACTTCCGTGATGGGTTGTACCCTGGAACTGTGATCCGGAACAAACCTTTCTTTCTCTAAGTTGCTTTTGTCAGGTGTTTGATGATAGCAACAAGATAAGTAACTGACGCAGGTGCCTTGCTCCATAAGGCCAAGATTGGCTTTCGGCTCCATCCTTTCCAAATGTGTAATGGTCAAGTTATTCAGTATTTATACATGCTAATGAATGATGTGACAAGGATAATAATAGATCATTAAATAAATAAATAAAAAATAAATATTATTTAGTCCGAGGGACTGGATAACAACTTGTAATGCACTGCCCAGGTTCTAGCCTTCCCCAACTTTACCTTCATCTCACCTATTTCATCATCCCGCCTACTTCACTTCAGGAGGGATTTCACTGCCCACCCAAGAGGAATGACAATTAACAGCTTTCAGCTGAGCCCCTCTACTGATCTCAGCTGAAGACAGCTGTCTCTTCTAACAGGCCACACTGCCTTCCCAGGAGCAGCCTACATCCAGCATATGGTCTATGTAGAGCCTGAGGTTTCTCTTCCTGTGATGGGGAGTGCTCTGTACCAGGCTTCTCCAGCCTTGTGGCCTCTTGCTGGTGGGCTCACAGAGAGACTTCATTGCAGCCTTTCCTCATCCTGCTTCCTGTATTCTCTCATAAGTGTGGATGCTGGTAACTCTTAGCAGTAAGCAGGCTAAATGCAAATCTCCGTTTCCACGCCTGCCCTGCAGAGAACCGTGCCCATTCCAAGTAACAATACCAGACTCTGGTGCGTGTTGCATCATCTGGAAACAGCACTGGAATGGACTGTCTGTTATTCACTAAAGACACAATGGGTAGCTCCTATGGGCCAGCCACTGTCATAGGCCTGGGGAAGGTAGAGAGGAAGGCAGGGGATATATTCATTACTGATTGCACTACTCTGAAAGAGAAATGGGCATCTGTGTACAGGGTGAATAGGGAGGTGTTTTGACGTTGGGATAGATAGGGCCAAGTGACAGGCCAAGGCTAGCTCAGTGAAAGATAGCATGTGAGATGAAAGACCAGGTGTCCATCTAGGGCACCTAGGATCTGTCTGGAAAAAAAAAAAAAAAGACAACATTTCCCATGTATCCTTTGAATAAAAATGACAAATGCCCTTCAAATTTTTTTTTGTCTGAACACAAAAGAATCTTGAAACATTTTTCTAGGCCATTTGAAAAAATCTCCTCCCTTTTCATTGTGAATGTGGCCAGTCAATGGCCAAAGAGGCTGAGGCCAGCCCTACATATCCATGGGTGCAGATTTTCCCTTTTCCTTTTGAGGATCTATTGCTATTCACAGAGGATCTATGAAACCACAGACATCTTTTCACGGGTTCATGGTCTTTTCCCCTTATTTTTCTGAATTTTAAGGAAAACCGTGTTTCTTGCTGGATGCAGGCTATCCAAGCACATCCCACTTGAGAAAGTGTACACCCACAAGCAAGCCAAGGAGGCACAATAGAGTCTACCAAGACTCACAGAGCTGGGGCTGTAGCTCCTGGACTAGATGCTATGACTTTTTCAGGAGCTACACACTACTGTATGTGTACAGCAGACTCCTGAAGTAGTAGGTTCAGGCCTGAGATTGTGAACTGTGTTCTGGGGTAATCAGAGAGCCCGGGCATTGAAGTCTGAGACCTGAAATTTGCTGTTGTGATGATATAGGTTCTTGCTGCTGTAAGGCTCAAGGAGTACTTGCTGTCCTGAGGGCTGACCACAGCTTGCTTCTCCATCATGCTTACACATCCTGTTAGTTCTACAATCAAATCTAAGCAAATCTCATTTCATCCGCCGTCACTGTCCTTCATGCTCAAGATATCCTTCAGACCCTGTCTTCACCACTCTTGTTCCCTCCGTGAGGCTCTGCCACTTCTCTGGTTTCCATTAGTCTGTGGCAGCACGAGACAGGGATGTGACATAGCATTGGTCACATGGCCTCTCTGTCTAATCTCCAGGGAATTCCACATCTCACTCTGACTGCAGTTGGTACAGTTTTCCACTTGCTTCTGTCAGTGTCTCTTCTTCCTCTCTGTCCATTTTCTTTCCACCTCATCTATTCTGGAATCTTGTCTGGACCTTGGATGCCAATGTCTCCTTTGTCTTTTCTGCTCTTCTTATCAGTGCCGTCAGCACAATTCCTTCATCTCCCTCACACATTTCGACCACACTACATTCTCAGCAGCCTATTGCTATGATGCCCACTTCTCTGCTGGGATTTATTTTCCACCACTATAATTTACATATGTAACATACCGTTCTATTTCTTCCATTCCTGAAAAGCATAAATATAATGAAGGTATGAATTTTTGTCTTGTTATCTGATATATCACTAGGACATAGAACAGTCTGGCACACTGTAGGAACTCCAAACATACAGAATGAATGAACAAAAGCCAGCTATGCGTCCAAGTCAACCTCTCCAGGCAGGACACTGGAGTAAGCTTCATGATGTGCTGTGACTGCTTGTGAATTCAGCTGTAATGTTATTGGTTTTTTTTGGCAAGGCTTTAAGAAAATGAAAGGCTTCTGCTTCCAGCCCATTGGGATGTTTGCTCTCAGAACTGTCACCACACTGGTATGGAGTCAAAAAGGCTTACTGTGAGGATTGTGGGGAAAAAGGAACCAAGATTTAGGTCATATAACCCAGCACTTTGGAAAAATACCCAAACATTGAGGTCTTAAAGGATAGTTTGCATCATTGAGGATTTTGAAAAGTTCATTTCTCAGCTCCAGTTAGCAGCTTTGTGATAAACTCACTGGGTCAGAAAGGCAGAGTGTGCTGTTTCAGAGTAATGGAAGTCAAAGTACGGGCAGGGCCACACCCTTTCTGGCAGTGATAGGACAGAATTCTGCTAGTTGCTTGTTTTTGTTGGCAATCATTGGCTAGCAGGAGTCCCACACCCAGCCAGGTGGTCACCCCTGCTACATGGTAAACAAATGGTGTCTGGGAGCTCCCAAGGCCACACTTCACAGTACACTCTTAACGGTGGAAGAGAAATGCTTCCTGTGGAATCAAGATGAGAAACAGATTGGATTAACTCAGGTGCCCATCTCTGAACTCCTTGGTTTTACGGAAATGGTGGAGTATAAGACATAATGGTACCATGGGGGAAACGGAGCCACCTGATGAGGCGAGTGACACTGAATCACTCAGAGAACAAAACAGTGTGTGTTGATTAAAACAAGGTGACTGAGTTCTTGAGGAAAATTATATATTTAACCAATAAGAAAGTCCAGAAATGTAGATATTAGGCATTAGGCTTTCAAATAATTTGCTCTTTGGGACATTTCAGATGATGTCTTGACTCAATGTGTAATGATCATAGCTTTTCTAGCATCCATTCCTGTCGTCCGTGATTCATCTTGTATTGGCCACTTTCCAAGTGAAAGTTACTAAAGTATGGGCCAATAGTTACCGGAAGTTAATGAAGAGCAAGGTAATATGTTAAGCACTTAAACACATATTAAATTCGTTTAACCTTCAAGCCTATCTTCAGAAGCATCAAAGCAAAGTTAAGTAACATTCACAAGACTAAAGTCTGGAAGTGTCTCCATCGGGGGTTGAGCTAAGCACTGGCATCTTCTCAAAGCTATCTTAACTGAGCTGAGGGCTAAAACCCACACCATGGTAAGTTTCTGAAGGATAAAATTATTAACCTTTCAACAGAAAAGTCCTAGAGATCTTTGATTGAAATATGAAGTATATGGGACAGACTAACAGGCAAGAGCAAATAGTAATGTCCATCCTGAGCCCCCCCCCTACTGTGAAGGATAGTGCAGCTCTCATCACTATACCATACTCTAAGGACATTTTTAAAAATCTGGTGCCAAAATTGGACCAAAAAAATCAGTTTAAAAAACACTACTACATTCCAGGACACATGCTATCTTCTCCACACTGGTGGAGTCACTTGAACTAGAATTCTAGAAGAAACATTGTTTACAATTCAAAGTGCTTGTTTAGCTTGGAGCATATGTTGCAAACACTTGTGGTGTTTTGTGTAAATGAAATACATTTCTACTGTATTTTGTATGTGTGTGTTGTCGGTAGCTATAGCTATAATAAGGGGTAACATCTTTTTTTTGCATTTAAATGTATAGCATGGTGCTTGGAGATGAGTGCTTACTTAGGCAAGAGGGACTAAACGCAACTGAAAACCCAGTGCATTGTACATCGTCAGCCAGGCTGTCATTAACAGATCAGATGCCATTTTTCTCCACCAATCAAATAGCAAGTATTTTAAAAAGAAAACTTGTGGTGAAGACTAAACAGAAAGAATTCTCTTGTAAATGGGTGCCAGGCACATAACTTGGCATCAATTTTAGATGAAGCCGCCTGGATGCATGAGGGGGCATGTGCCATGGGTTTTCAGCCTGTGACCCCAAAACTCATTACTAAGAAATTTTGTCAGGATTCATGTTCAAGAACAATCCCATCACTTTGCTGACAGCATCGAAGTACAAATAGCTTAAGCGCATATTATCTGAAACACCAAGCACTGCTTTTAGCAATCCAAGGACGACAATATAATAAAAAACAATTTTTAAGAGGATAACTTACATGTTGGCAGGCACTATATCAAAGACATCATTATCCATATCTGGGTCTACGGGTGACTTTTTTCTTCCGGAATTTTCCAAATTACTTTTTACCCCTCCATTGCTCTTTCAAGTGCTGGTATAATATAGACCTGATATGTTTAAAGTGCCCAGATTTCAATGCAGAGCAGTTAGTATATGTATAAACTCTTAAGTCACAGACTATACTGGTGTACATTTCTTCAATCTCCTCCCTTGTCAATAATCCCCACCCGACAGTCATCACTCTCCAACCAGTGGTTGGTTTTGTCTGTTTTTGATCAGTGTTATTCTACATATTCCATTGTGTCTGGCTTAATTTATACAACACAGTACCTGCAAGATTCAGCTTTTTGCAAGCATTTCTCAGCCATTATTTGAGTCCCCACCCCTTTTTGATTGTTCTGTAGTATTTCCTTGTATGCATCACTCTATATTTATTTTCCTATTCATAGAAATCATGCTCATGTTCTTTGGTCAACAAATACCCTGCCTTTAGGCAACAGGACTAGGAAAAAATTGCTAGGGTATAAAACAGGTGTGTGTGTGTGTGTGTAACGGTTCCTAGTTTTCTTTCCTTCATCCAGTTCCCTCAGTCAGAAGAATAATTACTTTTTCAATAATTCCTAATTAATTTATAATATGTGGGCACTGATTTTGCTTTTTAGTTTACTTAGAATTAAAATCTATTCAGGAAAAAAGACAAGAGTCTTCTCTTTTAAAAACTTTTATTGGGCATCACTTGATGATGTTGCGTGATATTCTGTACAAATCATGTGGTGAACAGCACTCCACGGGAATCTACACTGTACAACAGTGACCGTTGCAACCATTTGACTTCCATTCGTTTCCCCAGGTAGAGTGAGTGTCTTTATATTCATTCTCCCATGAGATCTGATATCATAATTAATATTACCGCAATGTAAAACAATCAACCTCAAATAATGATTTTTTAAAAGCCAAAATAAAAGGATATAAGGACATTACTGAGAGCCTACAGCAATTAGACTCCACAAGGTATCCATCTACCTTTTCAAAGACTTGTCCCAACAATTTGTGTAGTCTGGTATTTGTGTTGCTTTTTACCACCAGTCACAAGTGAGACAGAGATACAGATACAGACAGAGATAGAGATACAGATAGAGACAAAGATTCAGAAGGAACATGTTATATATCCTTTAGTGGATATGGCACATAGCCACCAACATTTCTTGAGGTAATGTATTTTTAAATTTCATTGCTTAAAAACCAAACAAACACACCTGTTCATTTCCAGACCCTTCCAGTAGGGCGTATTTGTTAGCAGGAAGATTCTTTCCTTCCTTCCTTTTCTTTCTTTCTCTCGCCTTCTTTCTTTCTTGTCTAATATTTATACATTTCCTTATATAACTCATGCCTTTGTCTTCTCTTCACACCTGGTTTAATTTAATCATTTATTCATCATAGATATTTATTTTGACTTTTCATATATACATGACACAACAAAAACAGTATCTTGCATAACACAATGCAAAGGCCTAGGCCTAGAAGAGTGAATGATGTACAGAAAGGATGGAAGTTGCTGCCGCCCATTGTGAATGCAGAATGTGTAAACTGTGACAACTACCTCTTTTTTTTTTTTTGCATCTATAAGCAACTTAATGACAAAATATTGTCAAAGTCAAGTTGTAGATATATGGTCACATTCTCAAATGTCATGGTTGTGTTTCTTTTTATGCTATTTGTAATGTTTTGTGGGTCTACTCTAGAGCTGCAGACAAGCTCACTGACTCCAATTTATTCAGCGTGTTTTTCCTTGTGGTTTAAAAATACAAATTAATTCCATTAACTGATATTTATTTTCTTGCTTTAGTTTGAAAATAGGCAGCATACTTAAGACAAATACAGCTAATCCACTATTGTAGAGATTATAGGGTAGACTCAGCAGCAAATACAGGCTGGGTACATCTATAAAGACACCTGATTGGCATGCATTAAGGTAGAGGGATCAAAGAACACTACCAGAGCATTTATGGCTCTTTTGATAAGAAATAAAGTCACATGAAAGAAATAAGGCACTAATAACGCACATAAAGGTTACATTGTCACACAGGCACCATGGGGAAGGTTTGGGCTGCACAGTAGCATCAGTGCTGCTGGACAGTGGAAGCAATGCTGACCCCCTGGCTTTTTCCACTGATTCTTCCTTTCTGTTCAATGACGACTGTACCAACACTACAGTGGGCAAAGCATCCACTATGTACCATTCAGGGAACCATAAACACAAAGACACATCTGGAAGTTGATTGCTTCAACAATATAAGAAATTGGGCCTTCTCGATACATTTGTTTTTCAACCTTTTAGTTTTGGTAGAATTTGTTTTTTTGTTTTGTTTTGTTTTTTTTTTCCTTTCCATTTGCTTTTCAGGGACCAACTAGCTATTAATGACATCTACTTTGTTATTTCTGCCTGCCTTTTTCCTACAAATACATTCAAAATGGCTTCTTCCATTTTGGTTTTTATGAAGATCAAAGTTAGCAGTACAACTACTGAAATGCAGAAACACTTAAAAAATTAAAGACAAAGAAGTATTTTCAACAAGAAAAACATTATGACCTATTATTTGGGAAGGGGCTATAAAGTTTACAGAAAAGTATAATAAAAGAAAAGTGACAAGATCTGGTACAAATTAATAATGGAAGCCACTCACCTTGGGATAAAGCAATTATTATCCCTTGTTATTTTTATTGAGAACATAATTAAAATGAGATATCATCTCATATTTAAACAGAAGACAGTAATTATTCATTAGATGAATATCTAAATATGCAATAGAGACAGATTAAAGACACAACTATTTTTTTCAAGCACTTTAACACTATGAAAAAAGAAGATGTGGATGATGTAATGTCGTCCTTAAAGTTTGCAGGAAAAGTAAATGATATATTTGTTTCATGAAAATGTCTTACCAATTTTGCCAAACAACTACTTCTCATTCAAGGTTTCTTAATAAATGATGAGTTAATGTAACAACAGTTGCATGCGGCTGTTTTCTTGGTTTGTTTATTTGTTTGTTTTTCCTTTGTTTCTGTTTTTGAGACAGGGTCTCACTATGTAGGCTGGCTAGAACTCAGAGATCTCCTTGTTTCTGCCTCCCCAAAGCGCTGGGATTAAAGGTGTGTGCCTGCTGCTGTTTGATTAGATTGTTTCATGTCTGCAGAGGGCTACTGTCCCACAGAACAAGGCTTAATTAAAGCCTTTAACTGTATTCTGTCATGGGAAGCCAGGACTGGAGCGGGATACGAGGATGACTGGTCACTGCTGACACACACATCAGGCTGCCTGGTGCGTGCTACATACACACACTATGCCTCTGACTTTCATCGCAGAACCAACTATTAAAGAGTGGGGGAGGAGGGAGAAACAAATAAAGATATTACATAAAACTAAAGTAGACCTGGTCCATTCATACACATCACTGTGGACTGAGGAGGAGATGGAGCAAATCCCACCCACCCGGGAACTAAGGGGTCAATGGCCCTACCTCGGTGCCTTTCAATTTTCATAAAAATCTGTACCAAATTGTTTCTGCTTTGGCAAAAGGTGTCTAAATATGCATGTATATTTATAACCATTTACTATTCTAAATTTCATACAAAAATAAGGTTTCCACAAGGCTTAGTAAAGTTTTCAAAATATCATCTAAAGAAATTTAATTACAATGAAAATGACCAATAAATATTAGTTATTGAGGAGCTACCATATGCGACTTTACAGATGGGCATTAGGAAAAGGATTTGCATTCAGCCAATGAAAAGTAAGGATAGTGTGTCTAGAATTTCCCTGTAAAGAAACAAAGCATGCTACATTTCTATAGGCTGAACATTAGATATGTGCATCAGATAAATGCTAGTTGTCCTGAAACAATATATTTAGATATGGAGAAAGCAATGCTAATAAAAAGCTCTGGTAATCTAAAGAATCTAACTAAAATAGTTAGACAACTGCCCTAGCTAGCCACAAGAAGAACCCTTGACATTGGCAGGGACCAACGACTACAGCACAGCCAGCTACAAGGAAAACCTGAAAGGACATTGTTTTTGCAATTCCTGGGGTCACTGAACGCCCAAGTGTGACTCTCTGACCTTTTCTGTCACATGGTAAAACTACATTAAATACATCTTGCGTATTATGTAAATACGCTTGGCTTATGTGTAAATTAATTAAAGTGTTAGTGTTCAAATGGCAAGCTGAGTCTCTAGAATAGGGCCGATCCTGGTCATAGTTAAGGTGATGTGCTTTAGATTAGCAAAGCATCTAACAACCACCACAGGACTTGAACTGATAGCTGCAGCAAACATACAGTTGCTACTCTATTCAAATCCACCCTAAGCTCAAGCTAGAGGACGTTTTTACGTACAGACCAATAATTGTAACGATAAACTACTTTGGGTGAAAGATAAACTACTTTGAATCAGACTGCATGGACTGCATGAATGTCTACGTGCTTTTTGTCCAGTCAATATGCAGGCACTGCATTGAGCTCCCGATGGTCACGGATTTATGAAGTTTGGCTCTACAGTATTATTAACCTCCACCTCCCACCTCCCCCCGCCCCCCAATCCAATTGGCATCTCATTTGTTTGACTTACTTGGCAGAGAGCTAGGAAGAGTTCCTCAGCTCTTACCAAGAGTCAGGAAGTGTCCCAGGCACTCTGGGCCCATTGCAGTTAACAACAAAAAGGATAAAATGACACTTACTACTAGACATAGGTCACCTGGTTTCAGCACTGAATTTCATGGCATTACACTGAATGGTTAAGACAATTTATTCCTCACTTGGCCAAGATGAGGAGGGGAGGAGACTGCAGAAGTAAAAAGCTAAGGAAAGCAACAGGTCCGTGATGTTGAGATCCACAGCTACTGCTATACACACAAGGGAGAATAGAGTGATAGCATATGACTCACACCTGAAAAACAGAAACATAGTCTTTCTAGTAATGATTCTACATAATCTAATAAACTGCCGAATGCCTTTTAGAGACATAAAGAAATGACCCTCAAAAGGGTATTGGCTAATAATACTTCAAGTATTTTTCAAAAAGATAATTTTTGCATTTTAAGTGATTATTCTTGAAACAGTCACTTCTTTAGCCAAAAGATAAGCATATAATTTCTAATACGCATGATTACATGCTTGCCCAACTGACAACATGTATAAGGACATATAAGGTATGTGACATATTAAGGCTTTAGCTCATCAGCAGATAGACAATGACAACAGCCTCACAGGGCTGTGACTGTGCTCATAGGGTCTGGATAGCATAAACTAAAGCTGAAGACTCACAAAGTGATACATAGAAGTCCCAAACAGCCCATGGCTTTGAAATCAGCCTTAGTTGTGCACTCAAAGGAATAGTTACAGGGGAGTCTCATTAGTTGATTTGTGTCAAAAGAGTAACATTTCACAATCTTAAGTACTCTTTCAGGTTTGGAATGCCTTTTTGTTTAGATAACACTGTTTCTGTACAAGTGTCTTAGTTTTATTGATATGATCATTGCAGAGACATATTTTACTATGTGATCTTCGCAGTTAGTGTCCACAACTGTAGTAAAGTGTATAATTAAGTTACAATGTGAAAACAAAATGTGTTCCAGCTATTCTAGTTATTGTGTTTCTAGTCAAGATTTTTTTGTACAGAATTCATGAACTATGAAAATATAGTTAAATACAATTAAAGCTCTCAGTAGAAATTAGTATCTTAACCAGACTCAAGTACAGTTATTATGAAGCGTCAGTATCTGCTATGAGTTCTAAAGGTAGCAAGGCTGTTGCTAATAAACAAGTTTCCCCCCAGGATTACCAAATTTTAGGAACAGCTTTATACCTGAGTACTTTACACTCAAATTTTAACATGTAAAAATGCTTTACATAAAGGAATCAACTTGTGATTCCATAATAATCTGAAGAATTTGAGCACATTTGCTGACATGAGTCTACCCTTGCCGCTGAAAAGCACACATCGCTTTTGTTTTACCAATTAATTATATAAATGGTACACACACCAGAAAGGGCTTCAGTTTTAAGGCTAATGATTATAGCAGGCATTAACATAAAGCAGTAGTGGGGACAGACTTCAACCACTGACATGGAAGGATTCACATTAAGGCCTGTGTGCAGCTTGGTTATAAAATTAACATGTAAAGTGGCTCATGACATAGATTTTGTAGTTTTGGATTTATATGCCACGTAATATTACTTTAGGCAACTAACTTTTCTATAACAACCATAACAATAGGCATTATAAAAATCTGATGTTAAAACAATCTCATCTGTTCGGTAAGGGAGATGCACAGGTATCTGAGAAAAGCCAGAAACACAGGCTCCAAAGACCACAGTAAGCGTCTCTCCCCATCTGCCTCACCTCTTCCCTGGGGGCGACAGAGGTGTGGACAAAAACACGGGTGGAACTAACATAGGGACAGACAGTGTACTACAAAGTGTGGAGTATTATGAAAACACTGGGCCATGTATCTGGGCAGTGAAATTAAAAGACAAAGACTCAGGTAGGGTCCTGAGACTGAGACAGTATTAGAGTTGGGTATTTCCCGAAGGGTACTACTGAATCTTGACCTCACAGCAGAGTGGAGAGGGGAGGGGAGGGAAGGGAAGTGGAGTGGAAGCAGGGAAGGGAGGGGGAGGGGAGGGAAAGGAAGCGGAGTGGAAGCAGGGAGAGGAGGGGAGGGGGAGGGAGAGGGAGAGGGAAGACCATGTTGTAACATGTCTGCTATTAAGTTGTCTTTGATTGTTTTCCTATCTGTTCTTGTAGAAGACAGGAAGTGGCCAAGTGCTGGACCATAAAGGTGGGGAGAGGATGTTGCTTGTGTTATGGATTTTGACCCCTTTCCTTTTTACTCCTACCTTTCATAAATCAATGGTTTAGACAGTGTGACAGACACTATTCCTTTGGCTTGAGTACTAAAGTTAAAAGGAAGCAATGCAAACACTGACTTACCTTTTTCAGACTGTCGAAAATACAGATTATTGCAGATTTTGCTCTCTTTTAAATTTCAGCAAGGTATTTGGCTAATCTTTCAAGGAAGAAGTTTCCCAAAAAGAAGATGTGCTTTAAAATTGGGCACTCTATGTTGTTTGCTCACAAATAGAGTCTTGTTTTTATGGTCTTATTTTCTGACTATGTCTTAAAAATCTTTATTACAAATATTTTTTGTAAAAATAAAAATCAGAATCCCATGGAAATGGTCATAGTAGGTGACAAAATATATGGACACATAAGATTCTTAGTTTGTGATAATGAAGACCATCTTGTTTCCCATTCAATGGAAGAGGGAGTCAGTTAAAACACAGCTCTCAGTAGAGTAGGCAGTAATTTTCAAATGGATATAAACACTGTGGAAAGGTATTTTTCTAGTATTTAAAAACTTGAAAAGAAGTCACAGCAAAGGATGTCATTCTATTTATAGGAAACTAACACACAAGGGTGCACACATGCACACATACAGACACACACTTATTTGTACATTTGAAGGAAGCATCTAGAAGGACAAATATGAGGCCATTGATAGTTACCCCAAGAGAAGAAGGGGTAGATAGGCAGAGGACCTTGTGTTTTATAGTTCTAGATGGTGTGATTTTACACAGAAACATATATATATATATGTATATATTTACAATGCTAACATATAAAGACAAGCCACGGATAAAGACACTTAACATGTATACTTCATTTTGTAAAGGAGCTTTCAGAATTTATTCTAAACGTTACAACTGTTCTATTTTCAAAGTTGGCACTTACATAGAAACACATTTTTTTTTTAATTTTTTAACTCTTTTAAAGATTTGTGAGACTTACTAAAATATTCACAAATAATTACTTTTAAGTTACTACCTTGGAAAGGACACGTGTGTATCTGGTTGTAGGTTCTTTTAAAAGAGAAATATGCATACATTTATTTTATAGATCTATGCACTTACACACAAGAAGCCTGCACAGCGCAGTGTGCGCCCTCCCAACTTCTGATGAAACAACCTCTCCTGGTAACAAATAACCACTTTGTAACTCACATATTGGAAATTTTTTTTCAAATCATATAAAAATATCTGTAAAAGCTAAGTTATTTAAAGAATAGAATAAAAATCCCTGAGTAGACCAAAGACAACAGGCAAAGCAACCCAAGAATACAGACAATCTCAGACCCAAGAGCCTCTGTTCACTCAGGTGGTGTGCATGACCATGGCATGTTACTAATGACATACAGCTGTACGCACACAGTGTACACAGACAGATCCATCTTACCCACATCTAGCCAAACTGATAACCAAGTCCAGGAAAGACGAATTTCTAAAAATTAAGCATTTTTTACAGCAGAGACATGCATTTGGGTGAGAAGTTCTCATCCCTTTGGTCTAAGACTAGAACACCTTAAGCGGTTCAGCAAACACTTGCCAGATGGCTGGCTGAAGGCACAGGAAGATGAATCTGTGAAACCAGAGGCCACTGCTCCTCCCTTGCACCATGGTCTAGAAACGTAATCAGTGCCACACGCTCTCTTCATCAGAAACTCACTATTTAGCAGGAAGCTGTCCGGCTTCTCTCTATCACTCAGAAGGAATACAAGCATGCTAGCTTAGACATGGACCATTCTTCGCAGGTGTGAACTTTTTAAAGTGAAACACAAGGGTAAGAAGTTCTTACACCTTGACATCTGACGCCATGAAATAGCCATATAAATGTGCATGTTATCATACAGTCGACTTCAAGTCAAACACGCACTTACAGCAAGTAGCTAATTTTGAGAATTTAGAGATGAACAGAAGCCTTAGGCTTCTTAGCACTTCTTTTTTTTTTTCTTGATAAACTTTATGATAAAAGCCAGGGAATAGAGCTATTTACTTAAATTCCATTTTCTTATTCTCAAAGACTTCTCATCTCAAAAGAACTTCATGAAAATATTTTCTTCTCCAAAAGCAGTTTATGTTTTGATGAAACTATGTACATAAAAGGCTGTTTTCAAGTTATCTCTCTCTATGAGGAGACATCAGCGAAGTATACATCTGAGTAGTAAACACAGGCAAAAATCCTTCAAAGCTAGTGTTTATTTTTGTAAAACCTTGGAGACAAATTTAAAAAAGAGAAAAGAAGTAGAACATTAAATAATTTTTAAAAACTTGACCTAAAGCAGAATTAACTAGTATTATAAGGTGGTAATTAAATAATGAGCAGAATGGGAATTAAATTAAAAGTTTAAGCAGTTTTCTTCAAAGCAAGAGAAATTCTTTATTAAATTTTCCCAGGAGGGCTTTTTGTCAGGATAAAGTACATATGTCAAAATCCAAGGAATCTGAAAAGATCAAGTGTTGGAAACTTGGGGACTTTCTAAAACCATCCTTTCAGTTTTGTCAGTTTACAAAATTTGGTTCATCTTGGAGTGACATCACATAAATCTCTCTATCTGTGTGTGTGTGTGTGTGTGTGTGTGTGTGTGTGTGTGTGTGTGAGAGAGAGAGAGAGAGAGAGAGAGAGAGAGAGAGAGAGAGAGAGAGAGAGAGAGAGAGAGAGAGAGAGAGAGAGACCATAGAAAGAGCAAGAAACAGACAGGGTTACCATGGAAACGACCTGTTGTTGACGTTGGCTTTAATTCAGTACATTACCAAGTTAGGCCCACAAACATAACCATCACTGAACAGTTGTATAAAAGTAGACATAGAAACTGACAAGCACACGGTTGTGGAGCCTGGTTTAGCACGTGTTTATATACACACATTCACATCCTTATACATACGCACCAGTAACTCACGGTTCGTCTCACTAATTTAGTTTCATTAATTCCCTTCTGGGTGCTGAGATTTTTTTTTTTAAAAAGCAAGTACAATATCCAAAGAACAAAAGAATGATACCATTTGGGCTACAGACGACAACATGTGCATTTGGTGAACTCTGATTTATCTTCTGAAAAGTGGCTTTGTTTGCTGAGACAGACAGGACTTCAGCTTTGTTTACCAGTGTCACTGACAGCCTGGCAGGAAGCACAGGTCCAGACAGTCCAGATAACACTCCGGTGAGGTGTCCTCAAGACACACGAGGATACCCTGGTCTCAAAATAGTTTCTTCCAAGAACCACGAAGGTCAGAGTTATGATACAAATGTCTATAATTAATGAAAGTGACCATTTTTTTTAAAAGCAGCAATTTGTTTAAGGAAAGGACAGGACACCATGTTGGGAGTGCACCGTAGCTAGAGGCACTGTGGCCTGCAGAGAAGCACAGGAGACAAGATGGCAGAAGTTCCCCTAGGTGTTTAAAGGATCCGACTCACAGACGGTGTACCATCCTGCACGGCTCCTCCTGGTACCGGCTGACGTCATGTGAAATCCTCTGTGGATTACCAGTGCATACCTGTCCGTGATCGCTTTCTCTGTTTTTTACAAAGGCAATATATAGGAAATACAAACAAACCTAGGGATGAAAAAAATAAAGGCAATTAGGGAGGAAAGTGCTGAGGTATGTGTGTGTGTGTGTATGTGTGTGTGTGTGTGTGTGTGTGTATGTGTGTGTGTGTACAGATAACATCTACATACATTATATATGTATATATATTTGAAATTTCCCAATTTTACTTATGTGCAAACTATTTACAACAATAATTATTAACATTTTTTATAAGATGTTATTCTTTCTACTTCTCTGTAGTACTCTTTGTCCCCTTTATCACTCTCAGTCACACAAGCTCTAATAAAAAGCAACGTCTTCTAGCAAACCAGCTAGCTTTGTGTTGATGTCTTTATGGTCGTGGTCCTATACTTTGCGCACTATGATATTCATTTCATTATCAGTCAGTATATATAACATCTTGTTTAAGAACATAAACGTGGGACTGGAGAGATGGCTCAGAGATGAAGAACACTCCCTGCTCTTCCAAAGGTCCCGAGTTCAATTCTGAGCAACCACATGGTGGCTCACAACCGTATGTAATGAGACCTTGTGCCTTCTTCTGGCATGCAGGCCAACATGCCGGCAAAACACTGTATACGTAATAAATAAATCCAAAACAAAACAAAAAAACAAACAAACAAAAAAAAACACTCAGGAGGCAGAGGCAGGTGGATCGCTGTGAGTTCGAAGCCAGCTTGGTCTACAAAGCGAGTCCAGCACAGCCAAGGCTACACTGAGAGACCCTGTCTCGAAAAACAAAACAAAACAAAAGAGTATACAGCTCCAAGTTCTAACTATTTTGAGATCTTTGAGACTAGATTCCCTCTACTTGAGAGAACAGATAATAATGTGTATTTAAAGGTCCCAACGGACTCCAGTGACTTGACTGTGAGGTACGTTGGAATGTTATCCTACACATTCATTACCTATAAAGAGAAGGTTCCCTGGGGAAAATCATTTAATTCAGCAAAAGCATCCCAGAACATGTTAGCCAGAACATCTAAGTTTGAGTTTCCTCAGCAGTGCTTCTTATAGTGCGGCCTGTGGGCTAGGCTAACAGCATTAGCAGCATCTGGGGACTTTTTAGAGACATAAATCCATGGGCCCAGCCACCACACTGATCCAGCAATGTGTGTCTTCACACTTGGCTACATCATGCACAGTCTGGAAACTACTCCTTTAATATGTATGTCTATATGTTAAAGAGCCTCATCAACACATCCTGTAGGAAACATTTCCTCTGCGTGGCTGTTTGACGCACGGCACAGAGCAGAAACCACACTCCCTGACAGACTCGTACCGTAACATATACACCCAATGCCTCTACTGCCACGGGAGAATTCTAATCTCAAGTAAGCCACGTGTTTCTTACCGATTACAACCGCGATGGCCCCTAGTGCCAATCCCAAAACTAGGATGAGAGGCGCAATGAAGAGCTTTCCGGCTGAAAAACAGAGGTAAAGAATTTAAAGGGTCTCAGCGCTGAGTTCCAAGCAATGGCAGTAATTCTTAAAGAAGTACAGTTACAATGAAAGGCAAGGGAAGAACTGATACCCACTTGTAACCTACCACTGAAGTTTAAGTACACAGTGCCACAAAGCCCTGGGCATATGCCAAAACATCCATAAGTCATTTATTCCTCATGACCAAAAGATTATAATCTTTCATACTGGCATGCTTTGTTCTTTCTGCTTGTCTTTTAGATTTCTTCTACTTTCAATGTTCGAGCATTGGAAGAATAAGAATTCAGTGACATAGTCTAGCATGCAGCGGACAGTCTACTGAGCTCACAATGTTGGAGAGCTGGTAGGGACCACAGACTGTATCTGACCAGGCCCATGCCTAAGCGAAATGCTTTATTTACTTCCTAGGCAAAGGGGCAAATCCTATGACCACCTAATAGACTCAACTCCAAATGGCATGCCTCAAGACAACTGCTAGAGAAAGCTGCCGTTGAATAAATAATGTGCTGGAAGTTATTCAAGTGAATCATCGAAACAAACTTTAAAAGGAAGCACTCTGCGAAGTCTCAGTGCTGGGAGGAACGTCACACTCGGCAGCACCAGTGGCTTCTCTTCTGAATGAATAACTGATCTGCGATGATAATCACCATTGCCACATGTAACTGCAGCCCAGAAGCCACCAGTGGAATCCCCATGGCTTTGAAAGGCACGGACAGACAAAACCGGGACAGTTACTCGTGCCCTTGTCACTGTGCTGCAATTGCTGGACACTTGGCATAGCTTTACAGCGAGTGTGAAAGGGAGGAAAAGTCCACGGTAGTCACACAGCTAGCTAAGAATCACACAGCAATCCCATTCTCTAAGTTACGAGTAGTGACCGAGGATAGCGACGGCACAAGAAAAGATGACCAACTCAGCCACTGGTTGGGAGTTTGGCAGGGAAAAAAGAAAAAAAAAAAACCAAACTTTTTAATTCCTTGAAAATAGTTTTTCGTACTCGATGACTAGATATGGAAAAAGTTTTAAATATAAAACTTAACAAAATAGTTTAATATCTACTAAGCGTAGACGTGAATCTTTTGTCAGTGTAATAACACATTGCCCACTTTTGTCAGTGTAACAACACATTGCCCACTTTTGTCAGTGTAATAACACATTGCCCAATCACGAGTTTTGGGTTTTTTGTTTTTGTTTTTTTTGCTTTACACCGATGACAAAACTCAGTCAAGCAGGACTAAATCTCACAGCTGCTTGTGCGCAGTAGCTCTGGGCTCCAGCGTCTACAACACAGTATATCGAGGTTTATATATTTTAAGGGTCTGGTTTTCTTTCCCCAGCCCCTGCACATGGCAGTTTCTTTAGTTATATTTCCTCTTAAAGTATCCATCAAGACACTTTCTTCACAGCGGCAGAACACAACTGCCAAGTGACAGCACCGACTTTCCCTTCCCTGTACGTCAGGGAATTCAAGGAGCAATAAGCTTGACCATGTAGGGCGTGGTTAGGTCTACTTCTCAAGACTGCTTTGACTGGGGTCAGCATGCTTACTCTTATTCCAAGGACAATAACAATAAGAATTCTCTTACAACACCATTTTCAATAGTCAAATATAATTTTCACATCTATAAGCTGTATCTTATTTAAATATTTCAAATTTAAAATGTGATTTAATTTTCTGCTATTACAATAAGCCGTTGATTGTCTGTCTAGATGTACTGTTTTGCTGGCTTACTCTTTTAGGTAGCCTATGTTGGGCCTGATGCTTCAATCCCTGAGCCTTTGCCTCCCAAGTGCAGACTTCAGTCTGCTCGATTTGATTTACAGTTTTAAGGTGTCCATATTATTATCACAATTAATTTCCTCTTTCGCTCCTTACCCTTGCCTTTAAAACAAGGCCTGGTGTTATAGCCCAGGTTGGTTTTGAACTCATGTCCTCCTGCTTCAGGGTCAGCATGCTTCCAGAGCACACTGGGCCTCTCGGTGGGCATTATCATGCCACGATAGCTTTACATTTTTGAAAATAACTGTTTAAGGATTTCAATGCTTTCTGTAGAGCATACACGGTCAACACTGAATATTAATAGCAACTGTATATTAATCAGTAGTTCAGAATAACTCATTTTATAATTTAAAATTTTATGATGGTACGTATTTTTAATGTGAAGTCTTTTAATTCTGGTTTCAGCTTCTTTTTACCTGTTTGTTTGTTTGTTTTGAGACAGAGTCATGCTAAAGCTGGCCTCTAATTCACTACACAGCCCAATGGCCTCCAAACTCACAGTCATCTTGTATCCAACTCCACTGTGCTGGGATTATGGGTAGGCACCACCGTGCCTGCTATTTAATTTTACTTGATATGCACAGGTGTTTTGCTCACATGTATGTCTGTGCACCATGTATGTGCAATGCCCATAGACACCAGTAGAGGGCAAGGGATCCTCTGGAACTGGAGTCACAGACACATCTAGCTGAACCCAGGTCTATGGCTGCTATGAACTGAGCCCAGAGCCTCTGCAAGAGCTTTTAGTTGCTGAACCATCTCTCTAGACCCCTGTTTCTTTTATTTAAATTGACTATTTTTTCAAAAGAACTTTTCGAGGAGACTCCATTTCCCTTGTTCATACAATTTGAGTGCTATTAAGCGATAAGAAAAGAGTTATTCTTAAGGAGCTGGAGAGATGGCTCAGAAGTTAAGAGCACTGACTGCTCTTCCAGAGGTCTTGAGTTCAATTCCCAGCAACCACATGGTGGCTCACAACCATCTATAATGTGATCTGATGCCCTCTTCTGTCCTGCAGGTGTTGTATACAGGCAGAGTACTGTATGCATAATAATAAATACATAAATCTTTTTAAAAAAGAATTATTCTTTTTTTTTTTTTTAAGGTTTTTGAGACAGGGTTTCTCTGTGTAACAGTCCTGGCCATCCTGGACTTGCTTTTGTAAACTAGGTTGGCCTCGAACTCACTTCTACCAGTTGGGTTCTGAGGCCCACATGCATGCCTTGGCATATACACATGAATGCCAGTGAACACATACACAGAGTAAATAAACACATGTAATTAAATTTTTTGGGAAACACTTGAAAGTACCACTTCTTGAATAGTCTGCCTGTTTCCTAGATGGCCTTTATCATCCTGAAGTGCCGGGGAGTGCTGGCTGCCTGTGGTGCAGAGAACAAAGACCAAGTTCTCCATGCTGGGCTGTGACTGGCAGGCAAGCGCCTGCCTGCTCTGCCTCTGGCCGAGGACACTTCAAGGTACTAACACATGAGGTAATATACATGAAGGCTAGCTATAATCCAGATCCCCTCTCTTATGGCAGGAGTGGTCCATTTTCCTGTTTTAGTTGGATAAGAGAGGTGGGGACCCCTCCAATGGGGTGCAGTGTCTAAATTGTGTTGTCAAGCTGACAAATGAACTAACAATCAAAACCAATTAGAGATAGCTGTGCTTGGAGGCTGGAACATGTTTGGGAGGGAAACTTACTCTAAGCCAGCTGCTCCTTATGGTGTCGGGTTTACCTTGGCTTAATTGTATGTAAACGTGTGTTGTATACACATACGTCTGAATACGAGATGGGCCACCTGTGTGTACACACAAACACACACATACATAAATTTAATTAAAAAATAAAATAGAGATACAACCAAAGTGTTATTAGACAAGTTAGGCAGAAAATAGCTTCCCTCAGTAAGGAGGCCTAGACAGAAAAACAAAAAGAGTAATTAAAAAAAGAAAAGGAAAGGAAAGGAAAGAAAAAGGATTGGTCAAAGCAAAGGTCATTTAGAATAAAGATTGCACTGGAACTGGAAGAAGGAAGGACAGGAGAGATGAGATCTTTGGTCTGAGCTTGTTCTCCACAGATAGATTTGCAGATGCTCACAACTGCAATCTTCCCTCATGGCATGACTCTTACAAATACTCCTTACATATCGTAGCTATCCTCAAAGTCCATAGAAGCAACAAGTAAATACTGGTTTTACCATTGTAATTTTTACCTAACAAGCAAATAAAGGAACAGACGATACTAGAAGTTATTAAAATCAACTGGCTACTGGATGGTATTGATTCTGCAAAAGTATGTTTAATTAAAACTCAGCTGAGGTTTTTTTGTTTATTATTATTTTTTTAATAATGACCACATTTGGTTTCAGGGGGTGGCCATGCTAGTTTCCACTGACTGAAACATACTTAAAAATGAAGAGTCTGCATTGCAGATCTATTTTAACTACCAACTTTTTCTAGATCGGCCATCATGATTCCTGACAGATGAGTGACTCACAACAGTGAAGTGGCCGAGGAGAGCCACAGAGACATTCTTATGAACAAGACAAAGCATGTGGGGAAGATGGAAAATGTTCTCATACCTGTGAGAAGAAGAAACGCTCAAGTACCACGCAGTGGGAAGAGGAGGAAAACTCACAGTGAACACATTGCCCAGGGGCTATGGCAGGAAGTCAGCTGAGGTCAGAAAAACTGTACAGGACGAAGCAGGGCATGGAGCCAGGTGACTTGATGTGAGCAGGTATTTAGTATGTTTCTGCCTGCATTTTGTATGTGTGTGAGCATAGGGCCTGTGTGTTTGATGTAGAGGGGGTTACAGGACGATTCACAAAGTAGTCACAGTTGGTAACTAAGCTTCGGCTTACATGCACTTGGCAGCTTTGATACTTGTCCCATTATCTACTTAGTTGTTGATAACTAGCAAAATGACAAAGACACACAACGATTCATCTCTATAGATATTATACACATCAGTTTATAAGGCTCCCGGATGTGTGTATGTTCTTTCATCACTGTTCCCTGTTCATGCTGGACTGTATTTAATGAATCAAATAGAGCATCCTCGTGTTTCAAGACCTGTTAATGCTCATGCAAAAATAAATACGGCATTCTTCTTGTTACCAGTTGGCTTGCACCCAGTGTTTCAGAAGTGCTGATCAGGAAAGAGTGTCATGTGAACCATCTTAGCTTTTCAGTTTTGCTCACAAAATGAGTGACTCTCCTCTTGCTTTTTGGCAAAGGCCTCACTAAAACCCTTGGCACGCAGCAAGTCCTCCGGATTCTCATGGCTGGGACCCTTCTATCGCCACTCATGGACCCCTAAGGAAGACATCCAAGAGCAAGAGTGTGTGCTACTCACCACAGACTGACCCTCGAACTAATCTTCTTAAATGAGGTCTCTCTGGGAGGTAGCGATATTTGCATCCAAATATACTGAGGTTTGATGTGTGGTCTCCGAAAAACCGGAGCTGGCGGTATCTCTCTCCACATCGGTAACAAAAATTAGTGTTACACTGTGAACAAGTCATATGGTCACACCCTTCTGTTCTCTGGATATGGATCTGGATAAGGGGACAGACAGAAGGAAATGCAATTAATGTCTTTTAAAAAGTAAAATATGTTAAATATTACAGAATCAGCTGTTACCAAATTACAAGTCTTATGTAACATTACTGAAGTTTTCCATTTGTTTATAATCACATTTTTATTTAAAAGGTTCTTAATACTAATTATATCATTATAAGCTTTTAACGTGTCTTTAGGACTTTCTCTGTGGTGACTATTTTAATGTAGTTGGGAACTTTATAATTAACACAAGAGTCAAACCTGCCATAGGTTGTTGTTTGGCTCTTAGTAGGCAAGTCATGGCCACCGTCTACAACCCCACCTATTCCACTTGTGACTCTACTCTTTTCCCTCAGGTACACAGTGTGGTCAAGGGCATACGAGCACAGATGTGTCAGGCTCCCTACTAAACCATGATTTGGGCAATAAAACCAAAGGTGATGGTTGTCGCTACTGGTCACCTCATTCTTTTACAGTTAGACAGTTTTCTCTTTGTACATGCTGGTCCAATAGTAGTAGATAAAGGCTCTGTGCAGCTTGTGAATTACCTGAGGGTCTCTCTTTAAGGACAGACATAAACTGGAAATAAAATCTGGATACAAGGCCTCCTAGTAACCTAGCCCGTGGTCCAGAGACCACGCTTTTTGTGCCTATTTGTTAGTAATTATGTCCTCAGAGCCTTGCAGCCTACAGACAGCAACGAGAAATGATACAGTGCACAGCCCAGATGCACTCTGTACTGCTTATACCCTGGGGTTGGCGGCTATGCCTGTAGTGCCAGCACTCGGAGGAGGACGGGGAGGCAGGTAAATCAGACGTTCAGTGCTTTCTCCACCACACCAGAGAACTCACAGCAAACTTGGCCTACATGTCTTAAAACCAAACCAAAACAACAACAACAGAAAACCAAAGACAAAACCAAACCAAAACAATAACATGTAACATGGACCACAGTACTCTTGACTGCCAAGGCACCAGGAGAAAGCATGTTTGAAATCAACTTCTAAGCCCGTAACAACTACTGTCAACTTTACGACTGTATGCTGTATTTAGCTAGAGATAGCGGCTGATGGTTTTCATGATAAGACAGCAATGTCAGGGGTAACCTACAAAAGTAGGCACTGAATTTCCTTAGACCGTGCTGTGCACCAGGCACTGTATAGACTGGTACTTCCACGTCTTCTAACTGCACTGTGGGACCACCGTTCTTATCCATTACCTGAGCTCTGAAAAGTATTTTGACTACAGAAGTTTGGGGAAGTGGGGCCTAGCTGGAAGACGGAAGGCATTTGGAAGTGGTCTCCGAAGGTTACAGCCCAGGTTTTAGTTCCCTTTACTTCCTGGTATGCCATGGTGCAAATCGCCTGGGTCTCACATTCCTGCTGCCAGGGATGCAGCCACTTTGCCATGCCTTCCAACCATAACAGACTGAACTCCCCTACAAGCACGAACCAAAACAAATTACTAAAGCTTCTGTCAGCTGTTTTGGTGTGCGTGTGCGTGTGTGTGTGCGTGCGCGCGCAAAAGTAATGAATATAACTATATAAACACATTATATTATTTTATAGCTCTAGAAATAAACTGACACAATGCAGATTCCTGTCAGCAGAAGGCATTCAGGGCTAACATTTGCTAAGCAACTTGGAATTCTGAACTCCTAACGTCCAAGGTATACTACATCCAACATGCTAAGGAAAGGCTTGGAGAAAATATACTTAAGAGTTACCATTTGATAACAATGCTAAATGTTATTTTTATCTTAAAAACATGAAACGTTAAAACACAGGTTAATATTATGTATTTACATTAGATGTCTTTATTTTTTCCTATAGTTTCAAGCCATTCATCATTTTAGCTCTCCTTGAAACAAACTAACCACTCAAGTGGATGCAGTTTAGGATCAAAACCCACTGGACTAACTGACAACTTGTAATGCACAAATGCCCCATGATTTATTACGACTGAGTTTCTCCTTCTTATAATAGATGAGGGGTGCTGTTTCATGAATTCAACATTTATACACCAATGTTACCTCTCTGACAATTAAAAGTCATTAGACAAATGGTTGATACTAGCCACCATATGAGTTTGCTATTAAGGAACCATTGTAGTAGACAGAAATGAGAAACAATCCAAATTTTGTGCCCATGATATAAAGGACTAATTATTTTGACATTTCATAAGTAAATTATTATAAGATTAAACATCATATCATACATAAAAATGGTACTTATCTTTCAGAGGCAATTTATATTTAATTCAATAAAACACTCACAGAATGCCTAAAAAGTAGTAGAATTTAGTTTTTAATTTTGGTGTAAATCTCATTTAGTCAAAAGATAGAATAAAAATAAAAGAACTATTAAACATTCAACTCATTTAAAATTGTATCAGCACATATCTACACAAAAATATTATCTTTCATTAAAAAATGAAGGAGAAAAAAGCTAAATTGCTCTTTCTGTGTGATTGTTATCAACTGATATTTTGCTCAAGAGTGAATACTAAACACTTTTTGAAAGAATCTTGAGGCTGGAGAGACAGCTCAGTGGTAAGAGTCCTGGCTATTCTTCCTGAGAACCTGGGTTCAATTTCCAGCACCCCCATGGCAGCCCACAACTGCCCTCTGATGCCTTCTTCTGGCCTGCACAGGTACCAGGCACGCATACAGTACACAGATCTATGAGGACCAACACCCATACACATAAAATAAATAGGAAAGGGGTAGATTTGCATATTTACTCCCCTCACATCGTGTTTGGGCTCTGGAGGAATTAATTAGAAGGAAGAGTAACCGTTAGGAGAGAACTAAAGACAATCTCATGAATAGCACACACTTCTCAACTCCCTGTTCCTAAACACTCCACAGGACAGGGGCTCACCCTCCTGAATACAAACCTGTAGATAGTCTTCAACTATCAAATAGAACTATTCTACGCTACAGTAATGATGGGCCCAGCAAAACATGACCACCATTACAATAGTGGCATGGATGTCATGAGAGCAAACAAGGAGCTTCTGGTTGAATTTTAGACCTGCTTCACATGACAAAACCCATGCCAGCCACCATTATTGGGGCCAAGAACCTATGGCTAGACAGGTCATAGACCCCAGATGAGAACCTCCTATTATCCTTCAGCCAGTTTTCTTATAAAATTTTGGACAGCCTGCCAAAGGGGTAACACCACCACAACAACGGGCTGAACCTCAACACATCAATCAATAACCGAGAAAAGATTCCCAAAGACATGGCCACAGGCCGATCTGGTGAAAACAACTGCCCAGTTGAGATATTCTTAGATAACTATGTACTGTGTGTGTCAAGTCAACAACTAGAGCTAACTAGGCTTCCTCAGATAGTATCCAGCAAGCAGTCAAAGGAAGAACTGCACTAGTGATATACCCCTGCGGCCCAGTGCTTGGAAGCCTGAGGCATGGGGGTGGGATGGGTTACATAGTGAGGATCTTGTCTTAAGACACAACGTAAAATAAAAGACAATAAATAAATATGAGTCTTTAGTTGCCCTCAGGGTGTCAACAAACAATGTCAAGGGTTGGGGTAAGAGCTTATTATTCACAGGCAATTATGAGAAACCAAAAGGGTAAAAAGCAGTTGCTATTACTGTCAAACTTGCTCTTAAAAATAAACACAATGTTGCTTTTATGATTATGCACTATCTTCTATTGTGATGCTAGCTTTTTTAAAAAAATTCTATTTTATTAATTTATTCTTATTACATCTCAATGGTTATCCCATCCCTTGTATCCTCCCATTCCTCCCTCCCTCCCATTTTCCCCTTACTCCCCTCCCCTATGACACTGACTGAGAGGGACCTCCTCCCCCTGTATATGCTCATAGGGTATCAAGTCTCTTCTTGGTAGCCTGCTATCCTTCCTCTGAGTGCCACCAGGTCTCCCCATCCAGGGGACATGGTCAAATATGAGGCACCAGAGTACGTGTGAAAGTCATATCCCACTCTCCACTTTTAAAGCCAGCACTGATAATTCGTTGCCTCCAGTGGATTTCTTTTGGGTAAGATAGAGAGGTTTTCTGCAAGCTTCTGTCTTATGGTTAGTCTAGGATGAAGGGAAGTCTCTGAAGCAGGCACAAGCACTGCCCAACTTCTAATTCCACAGTCTAGAGCTTGGTACAAATCGGTTGTCTAGGCAAAGATGATTCTCATTTTGCATTTTCTGTGACTTGAAAACAAATGCTCTGAACCCCCTGTCCCTCTTAGTCACGTCTCAGATCTTCCTCAGCTGACCGTAACCCACGCTCCAGAAACATCCAGCTGTCTTTTAGTCCTTTGGCCAACAGACAATTACCTGTTTGCTGATAAGAATCTTACATGGTCCCTGCTCTTAAGAAGTGTGTAATTTAAAGTGCAGGCAGATATTAATAAATTATACAAAAATGTATCTCCGAAGTCATAGAAAAGTCTAGGAAGAAAATGAAGCATGTGTGGGAACGACAGTTAATGGAGGAACCCCGATCTGGTGCTAAGGGCTGGAAGAGGCTTATCTGAGGAAGTGACACGTAATCTAAGAAATGAGAGGCAAGCAGCAGTTTCCTAGCCAAGTGGGGTCCCAGGGAGGCACAGAACTTAAGCACTGTGTCTGAATGCACAGCCACATCACTGAGTACTCTGTACCCAGCAACTTTAATTATCTGCATCCCTCTGCTTCAGCCCTGGCCAATAAAGTCTACATTGGTCCAGATCATATACGTATTTTTGTTTATCTATTTATTTCTTCATTATTTCTTGTTTGCACCTGTGTGTATGTGTGTGGAGGGGGCATATATTTTGGGGCAAGAGAGATCTGTGCCCTCTTTTACTAGTCTCTGCCTATTCCTTAAAGTCAAGGTCTCCTTCTGAAGCCCAGGCTTTCCTTTTCTTGGCTGAGCTGGAAGCCAGCAAGCTTCAGCAATACGTAACTCAAGAGAGGAAGCTACAGGAGTGTGTGGGGTTGTTAGATGTTGCTGGAAGGTGAACTCTGGTTCTCAGGGCTGCAAGGAAGTGCTGAGCTACGTCCTCAGCCTTCTCTACACCGTGCGTGACACATCCTCACACAAGCATGTTCTCAGCAAATGCTACCCATGATCACACAACTGTGGAGCCCACTGAACGTGCTTTAAGTGGTTATCTTCTCATGTCCGCTGCGTCATCTAATCAGCTGATCACCACAGCCTCTCAGATGTTTGATGTACTCTTTCTTTTTTGGTTCTTCGTTTTGTTTTGTTGTTTTGACACAAGGCTTCTTCTGTGTAGCCTTGGCCATCCTGGGCTCCCTTTGTAGACGAGGCTGTCCTTGAAAACACAGTGATCTGCCTGCTTCTGCCTCCTCAAGTGCTGGGATTACAGGCGTGTGCCACTATGCCCAGCTGATGTGCTCTTCCTTCAATGACCTCCATTTTTCCATTTTGCCCAGATCTTTCTTAGGTTCCTATTTCTTCCCCCAGCCCTAATTCTACCCCATACTTCCAATACTTTGTGCATGCTCTTTTGGTGACCTCTTCAACCTATACACCATTGGTCTCAATTTTCCTCCACTCTATCTCATTTCTTTATCTCATCTCTGGTCCCGCTTAGATCCACCCAAGTATTTGCTAGTCACTTACATAATCCTTTTAGTCATTTCTGAGCTGAATAGACAAAACTCAAGTTACCGTCCTAGAGTGCATTATCCTAACAGTAATGAGATAAAGCTGTCTCTTGTCTCCATGTGCAAGTGAGCTTACGGCACCCTCACCGCTTTAGGCACACAGTCAATGTCAACTCACTAACTTCCTCTAACTTCCTATGTCAAACTAATCCTGAAGTTCACAGAGCTGTAGCTCCAGGGCATTCTCCTGCTGCTTCTCTTCCCAGGCTTTTGAGGACCAGCCTTGTTCATACCCTCATCTTTTTCAGGCCATTTACACCCACTTTCAAAATACCAACCAGTCGGCTCTTGCTTACATCCTTTAAGTGGCCCCTAGTTGGGACAGTGAGATTAAGTTGCTTAAAGCCGTGTTCAAAGTTCACTTTCTTCTTCCTCTTCTTATTTTTAAGTCAGTTATTTTTTTTTTCTTATTCAACTTTTTAAAGAATTTATTTAATTTTTATTTCATGCACAAATGTGTTTTGCCTGCATGTCTATATGTGGGTGTCAGGTTCCCTAGAACTAGAGTGACAAACTGCTATAATCTGCCACGTGGATGCTGGGAATTGAACCCAGATCCTCTGGAAGAACATCCAGTGCTCTTAACCACTAAGCCATTTCTCCAGCCCTAAAGTCCAGGCTCTCATCCACTTTGCCAAGCATTTGTGGCTCCGACAGGCCACATTTTCTGCCTCTGTGCCTCCATCATACTCTCTCTCTGGGAAGCCCTTTGTCACATAAATAAAAGTTCTCAACTACTTTGCTCGTGTTCTCCATCCTTCCATCCTTCTTTCTGTAACTTAGTCCTGTTCTCTTTCTCTCATCTTTTTGGTGCTGGAGGCTGAATTTGGGGCTCACCCATGCTGAGTATGTGTTCTACCACTGACCTACATGGTCCATCTTACTTTAAATTCTGAGTCGAAGTTGCTTCCGAAACAGAAAGAGAGTCTTAAAACTGAATTATCTGAGAACTTTATCTCCTTTAAGGAAAAATGCCTGCATCACTACTCATGTAAAGGTTTGGCCTCCAACTTTTTACTCACGCACCTCTGCCCGAGTGGATCATGGTACACCTCCCTTTCAGGAGTGCCATGATGTATAAGAGCCTCTCAACAGCCACTTCCATCTTCTTGTAAAGATTTGGCAGGAGTATACCTGGCTATCACAAATGAGGCTGATGTTGCCTGGGGTCTCTTGGAAGAACTAGACTCTTGGCAGATAGTTTTCTAATGCATTAGATAGTCACACAGATGAAATATTTCTAGTATCTGAACACAGACTCTATTTTATGTATAAACAAAGATATTTACATAGTTTTCATATAGCCTTTTTAAACTTATACCACTACTGCGCAACTGCGGCTAGTGATTGGATCTGAACTTAGAACCTAACTCCATTTTATATTTAAGCCAAAAAAATGTTTGCATGGCTTTAAAATACATTGGCTTTTCCCATGCTATAACTGCACATACACATATGCTTTCACATACATGTACATGTATGTGCATACACATGTACACGTGTTCAGACGTATTCATACACTTTTTTGCCTTCACTTAAAACTGTTAAATAGCTGGGCATGTTGGCTCACGCCTTTAATCCCAGCACTTGGGAGGCAGAGGCAAGTGGATCTCTGTGAGTTCGAGGCCAGCCTGGCCTACAAATCAAGTCCAGGACAGCCAAGGCTACACAGAGAAACCCTTTCTCAAAAAACAAGACAAAACAAAAACCTGTTAAATATAAAGGACAGATATTGATAACATTTTCATTGCAAAGTTTATTAAATATTAATTTATGTATATGCCTGCTTCCTTACTTCTTTTAATGTCATAATACATGTTTAAACATTGTAAGTGCATGTTGTTACATCATAATAGCCACTTGTTTCTATTTTATAATTAGGGCAACTTAACAATTTTTTAAAATGAACATAATGTACTTTTATATCATTATATGTATGTCACATATCATTATACATTTAATCTCCAAAGACTAAGGAAGTTTTTTTTTTGGTCTTCGTTTTTTTCTTTTCTTTTTTTTCTGGAAGGGGTCATAAAAATACAGTTCTGGCTGGGTATGACAGCACATGCCCATAATCACAGGACTTCATAAAATAACAAGGAATGACTGTAAGCTATCCTGTAAACTGACGTGGGAGATGATAAACTATGACGTGAGCTGGCGTGTGAAGACTGCAAGTGAGCTCTCGCAGAGGCTGGCCGTCGATAGCAAATGTCAGCCAACACTAGACAGCACTGTTATCACTATTAATGGGTTAACAGCATAAAAAGAGAAACAAAGACTGCATATCAGAACTTAGCATTACCTATTATTATTGTGGCTTATTTATGCATGTGTGTGTGTGTGTGTATGCATGCGCACGTACTGGGGATATAGCTCAGAGCATGTGAAAGCAACGGTCAGCACGCCACCTCTGACTATAATCTTGGCGTCTCCTTTAAAAGCAGAAAATTAACTGCCTTTTATCTTGAAATAAGGCACGTGTTGGCTAGAAGAAATTACTTAACTACCATTGTTTAATATTATTTCACAGATCATGTTTGTTTCATATTAGCCTTATAGCATATGTGATCCAAGTAATTAATTCTACGCTGTGTCTTATAAAATGGCTCAAACAGAAGCACAAGTTTATTTCTGTAAGAGGAGAAGAATTGCATTGGTCACCTATAGATCACCTGGTTGGTTCACTGTGGCTAATTTCTAGCATGTGGCCTAAAAGTCTGAGTAAATGCTTTTTAAATCTGACACTCAGGAAGAGCGTAACTAGGAAGGAGATTTAATGAATTCCCTTTCAACTCTCGCCTCCAGCACCCACCACCAAGAAAATCTCCCTAATAATTATGGAAAACAGCTCAACTTTGCTTTAGCTAGCTCTGAATTCTGAGCAAAACTTGCCATTTCCCTAAAGAAGGTAAAACAAAGAACTAAACAATAAAAAGATATTCTGAATCCCTAAAGGATATACAGCTTATAGGAGATGTTTGTGCGCTAAGCAATGCCACCAGCTGTGACACTACCAGTGATCACTTAATGGCTGTCCATGGACTCACTGCCCACATTTGATGATGGAAAATGGTGCAAGCCTTGCTATAGAAGTGAGAGAATGGTTTCCTTACAGAGCGCGTTCTTCATGGAATTATGTTTGATTGACTCAACTTCCTCCTTGCATTGCACTTGCCTCAAAGCGTCATGAAAAACAGCCCGAAGGTATGTACTCCTGTGTTTTCAAAGTTTATGTGTTAAAAAGCACATGTATGAAAGGCAGGAGCTTTACCTTAGAAAGAAATGAGGATTGTCTTTGCCTCCTGAATGCTGAGATTACAAACATGTAATCTCCTAGATGAGAAAATTATAATAAAATATAGGGCTCTTTGTGTTGGGTCATGACCTTAATGAAGCATTGAGAAAGTCAAATGCCTTGTTTTAAAATCTAAACTCTCACCCGCAGCGACTAACTTCACTGGAGGTTTAATGCTAAGGTACACATGACTGTGACACTTTTTACAACAGTGATATTTATTCAGTTCTATATTGTTGATACGTGTTCATTAATTATAACTATGCATCACTGTAGGCATAATGTTATTGTATACTGGGTAAAGACTCAAATGCTGGTTTCTCTGCCCTACCCCATATCTGGCTGTAATCCTTGTTCTGAGAATCTCCGGTCTCAATATTGTGTAAACATGGCTCTCCAATTGATCACTGGTATATCAATAAAGAGGCTTGATGGCCAATGACTGAGCAGGGGAAGAGGATAGGGCTAGACTTCCTGCCAACCAGTGGTGGAGAAGAGAAAGAAGAAGTGGCGATTCAGGCATAAGGAGAGGTCCAGGAGATATCGGGAGAGAGCAGCGGGAGAGAAACACATAAAAGCAAGCATCTTGGAGATTTATGCTGGGAGGTAGCCAGATTATCTTAGAAAGTTAAAATAGATTAATACTGCTTAGTTCTTGTGCTGTAAATGTTATTAAATAAATATGAGTTCAGTCTCAATTATTCAGGTTAAGAGAGAAACTGCAACATAATTTTACAAGCAACTACTAACACATCTCCCTTTAATTATATTTAATTTAGCAAATCTTAAGTCACTTTAGAATGTCATCTATAGTTTCAAGATGAACTTTTGGGCATGAAGCTGAACTGTTTTTATCCCCTGATAAAATGTAATTCTTTACTTGTGTTAAATTTAACTTAGAGGTCAGATCGTCGTGAACTACGTTTTGTTGTGTTGTGATGAAGCTGAAGGGAAATCTGTCAAAATAAGCTCATGTTTTCTTTAGAGTTAGAACTTACATGAACAGAAAAGTGTCATAATTGATTAAATAGACCACTGCATTCAAAAGTCAGAATGGGAGGGGGCCAGCCCCCATCTTTACTAGGACTTAGCAGGCAGGGAGACAGAGGCAGGCAGAGGTCTGGGAGTTTGAGGTCAACCTGGTATACAAGTAAGACCCAGGCTAGCAGGGAGCCACATGGTGAGGATACCTTCTCTTAAAGAAAAAAAGGAAGAAGAAAAAAAAAAAAAAGGAAGGAAAGAAGGAAAAAAGAAAGATAAAAGGCAATGGTGGGGCCAGAAGGATGGTTCAGTGGTTAAGAGCACTTACTGCTCTTGAAAAGGATCCAGGTTAGCCTCCCAGTGCCCACACCGTGGCTCATGGCCATCTGTAACTCCAGTTCCAGGGTATCTGATGCCCCCTCTGAACTCCTGCTTGTAACTGGCGTACACAAATTCATGGAAGTACTTACACATGTACATAACAATTAATTCATTAATTAAAAAGAGATAATGACATTCATCAAAATGATTAAGCAAAGTTGCTCTTAATAAGGCATTATTACAGTTTCATAAAAACACTTCATAAATAACATCTGGAATTGTTTTTATATGTTTACCTCAATATAAAATAATTACACTTGAAAGCAAATAACTTTATCGTTAATGACAGGAAAGAGCTTGTGACACTCATTTTTACTATCTGTCAGATCCAGTTGTACTTTTTCTTACATTTTACTAGTTTGTGTTTGTATACATGTGTGTAAACATGCTTCATCTACAAGCATGCCCCAGCACGTTTGTGGAGGTTGGACCATAACATGCAGGAATCGGTCTCTCCTTCAACCACCTCGGTATCGCAGCCTGAACTCAGCTTGCTGGGTTAGGTGGCAAGTGTCTTTACTCACTGAGCCATCCTGCTGGGCCGCAAATTCAATGACAAATAGTAGTTTTGATTTATTTGCACAAGTCAAGGGTTCTCACAGGACCACGCCACGTATGAAACTGCAGTTTCCATTTGAGGCAGGGGCATCTCATGTAGAAGACGAGCCACAGGTACAAGGAAAATAGGAAGAAACTGCTTTATTTAAACCACTAGTTCACACAGGGAGGACCACACTCTCATGCTACTTGAATGATGCGTTTTGCCTAGGCAGCATCATTTGGAACTCAGCCGTTTTATAATAGAAACTCTCTAACAACTTAGCAACAAGATTGGAGATCCCAGTAATGACACTATTTGGTACTATAATATAACATTTGCTTAGCTAGAATTACAAATTGGTTGGTAAGGCCGAATTATTTAATAAATACAGTTGAGCCAAGATTTTTTAGTTGTTAGGAAATCATTATAAATAATTCATAATAAATGATAAATAAATTATGGATTGTATTTAAAAAGTTAAAAACATTGATATATTAAAAAGGAAAAGGGAAAAGAAAAGGAATAAAACAGACACTTGTATTAAACTTTTACATCAAACTTTTGGACAATAAAGTGACTTTTTAAGCTTAGAAACAAATGAGTATGGAAAACATGTAAGTATATGAAATATATGTGCACATGTCCAAAGAGAAAGAAAACGATAGACTCAGACAAATAAAAGTTTTAAAAATAGGTGCAAATCAGCTAAGTTATAAAAAGAAGGAACAAATAGAGAAAATATTCTCTAAATGGAGTTAAAGCTTGAAATAGAATGTATAGAACTCAATGCAAACCAGTATGTCCCAACTTAGCCCACTCAAATGGCCAAAGAACATGAACAGGAAGTTTAAGGATTCATGACAAACTCAAAAGAACATGAATTTATTATATTCAGCCTATAAAAATAAGGAATTGTAAATATAAAAACACATTACACAATCACTAAATTAGCAAATGAGTAACAGTGTACTTGAAATATGAACAGGAAAACCTCACCAGAAAGTCTGGAGAAGTAAATTATTTCACCACCCTTAGAATTTAACAATTGGACATTATGCAAATGTGAAAAACACTGAGACCCTGCATGGGCAGCTCTATCGTCACAATAGTATACATTAACAGCTCAAAGTAGGAAAGAATACGTATCTACACATATTACTCATGTCATATTTGTAATGCAGTGAATGAAACCAAACATGAGTGAAAAGATATTTAAGCAGAGATGACATGGTTAACAGAAATGTTTAGAGAACAATTTAGTAACATTAGAATTGTTTGAGTGGCCAGGTGGTGGTGGCACATGTCTGTAATCCCAGCAAAGTGGTTAAGTAGAAAACCAATGACACTACACAGCCATGATGCTATCTAAAATCTTTATGAAGGTAATTGAAGAAGGCCGTGGAGATGCAGTGAACATGTAAGTGCAGAGGGATGCTGGGTGAACGCTTTTCCTCTCCAAATTTTTATCGTTTCATGAGCTTAGAAACAAACACTTAAAAACACGTTACTATTAATACTAATAAAATTAAGATAGGACACAATAGCAGAATGCAAAAATTTAAATGTTTCTGTCAAAGCAAAACTCAAACGCATTTGTTACAAATATTGAGGATATTTACATGAAAATCAGTCATTTATTTGGAAGCATTATGTATGAAAATATTTTGAAAAAACCTTCTCCCTCTTTCATGTTTGTAAATTGTAATGGGTGATTTGTGAAAAGGGGCCTTAGAGTATACAATATTAGCCCACTGACTCTGTCTCCTTAGTTCCTACTACAAGAAATATTTGGAGGAGAGAGTGCCGTAATGATTTCAAAGACCAAAAACGAAAAAAGGAAAGGTCAGAAAATGTTTGATCTTTAAAGTCTGGAAGAAAAAAGTCTGCAATCAAAGCAAGCCATAAAACATGACTTATGCTGACTTAGGTTTTATGCATGTGAGCTGCGTCACACAGCTCCTCCAGTGCAGCAGTGTGAGTGGTTGCAGGGCTCTTTCCTTTGGGCTATTTAAAGGACAATTCTTTTGAAAGCCTCTTTACCTATTCCTCTAAACGGGCTGCGGCACTTACACTCTCTTAGCTGTTTATCTGTGCTTGTCGAACGTGCGAAGTTGCTAATGCCTGCAGTAACCACACCACTACCTTTTCTTCCACCCTTCCATTTGGTTAGAATACGTGTGTGATAAATGTGTGTTTTCCTCCATTGTGTCCGTTCATTCAGAAATCCTCCACTGAAAATGTTATGCGGCCATTAGTTCAGACTATAGTTTTACCAGACTAAATGGAAATTGTTCTGATGTCTATTTATAGAGATGTGCAGTATACTCTTCAGGAAAACTGTCCAGTAGACCAAGTGAGCAGCAGTCCTCAACTCCTCCTGGCCTAGACTGGGGGCACTAGGCAAGAGAAAGGTAAACTGCCTCATCTTTTAACTTGCTCTACAGTGGGACAAAACTGTAAGTGTACAGAGCAATTGGTGCAACACAACAGATCAAAGCTGCGATGCATTCTGTTCTGCAGGGCAGGGAAAAGTAAGAAAAATGAAACCGAAACCACTAGGAACCACTCCCAAGAATTAAGTCAAGCTGGTCTGTAGGTCCTGCTACTGAGGAGGCTGAGGCAGGAGCTGGGAGTTCCAGGCAGCCTGAATAACACTGAAAGAACTTCTCTCAAAAAATTCCTCTAGTAACTGAGTTCACATTATATTATTTACTTTCTATATGTATAAAACAGAAAGTGAGTTTGGTACAGCAAAACATTACATAGTCAACGATAGATTAATTTATCAAATACTTTTGCTACAATTTGGAATGCACCATTGTTAATTTTAATTTTTTTCTAATGATTTAAATCTCATTGATGCAGTGCTAGCAACTGCAAAATTATTCTTAAAGAAAATTAGGCCCAATATGTTTGCCAAAAGTAAATTTGTTCAAAGATAGTACACTTTAAACACACACACACACACACACAACTTTCTAAAGTAAACCTTAAACTAAAATTGTCAGACTGCAACAGATAGATGCTACGTACACATACATTTTCAGTTTGACATGCAATATAATTATTCTTACAAAGGAGCAAGAAACGGCAAAGCCCCCTCACACCCGAGCAGTCAGTTTGAAACACGCTACACTTCCACACTGTGAAAATCGCTCGTGTAAACACGGCGTCATTTCCCCTTCCCACTAAGGCTTAGCTCACCTTGCACTTTGGGCACTTCTGGGCATTTCTCTGCCCATGTTCAATTTCGCTGGCCCAGTGACGCAATAGCTTGTCTCCTTTTTTGTACTCCTTGCAGTTAACACCTTCATGCCAAGGAGAGTGGCACTTAAAACACCAGATGAATTGGCAAGTGGGACACTGGATCTGCATAAGAAAAACAGTATTAGGACTTAAGAGACACACTGGATGTTTTCTATCACTATGATGAACACCAGGAACAAAAGCAAGCTGGCCAGGAAGGGGGTTATTTGGCTTACACATCCCAGTCACGGACCATCACGAAGGGAATAAGGGCAGGAACTCAAGGCAAGCACCTGGCAGCCGGAAGTGACGCCAAGGCCAGAGCAGAACACATGTCTTGTTCAACCTGCTCTCCGATATAACCCAGGACCACCTACCCAGGAGTGGCACTGCTCACAGTGGGCTGGGCCCTCCCACATCAATCACTATTCAAGAAAATGCCCTACGGATGGAGGATTCTTCTTAATTGACATTTCTTCTTCCCAAATGACTGGGCCTGTACCAGGCTGACAAAAAAAAATTAAGCTCCATAGTGTCTAAAGGGGTAAGAATTGCAATGCTTTGGGAAATCAGCTAAAAAGTTATTACTTGAAGTATCTTCCCCAAGAACAAACAAGATCAAATCTCGGTAAAATAGGAACACTTTGCTACTGAAAGAGGGAAAAAAACCTGTTTTGGCAAGAATAGTTTGTTATTTAGAGACTATTCAGGCATTAATTAAACATGAGACATTTTGAAAATCAATTTAGTTGTATGAACATCTCCCATATTGAAGCACAGAGCAAATCTTGAAGGCACCAAATCCAAACAGCACACTGGTGATACCATGTCGCTGCACCAGCAGTGACCACGGAGGACACGTTACAAAGATGCCAGTGTATTGATCCTGCTGTTGCCATCTAAGAAGCCGTCAGGAAGAAGCCATCTTTGTAAGTGTGAATTTATGGAATGTGCTCATTGAAAGTACCTGTCCTCCACTCAATGGGAGGCAGCCCTCACATGTTCCTTTCTTTACTGAGGTTCTGAAGAGCACTCAAGGTTTCTTTCGATAAACTGTAGCTACCACCACTACTTACATCTTTGGATACGGATGGCTTTTTGACCTTGAGTTTCCCTTGCATACATTAACTGAGGAACAGTTATAATCGGTGGCTCTTTTGCTTTTAAGTCAAAAGACTCTAGCTCTCACTCATGTCAAGTTTCTGCGCATACTGTTACACCCTTTTAGTGCCTGCACTTGAGAGCAAGATTGGAGGCTAGCCTAAACTATGTAGAGAGACACTGTCTCAAAAAAGAAAAGCAGGGGTAAGTAATATTCTTCCTACACAAATGTGAAGTAATAAATTTTTGCTTCCAATTTTTATATAAAATAGTCAATTGCTCTGGCAAAATTCTTTAATTTCAATTTTTTTTTTGCTAAATGGTAATACCATGTTTTATTTTTCTTACTCTCAAAATAATGCTACAATGTGTACACACACAGAGAGAATATATTACAGATATTAAGCAACCCACCCAGAGTAATTCAGAGCATAGGTATTAAGAACGCATGGGAACCTAAACTTGTCTGGCTACACGGCCAGCATGCTCTACACATCCAGCATGCTCTACACAGCCCGCATGCTCTACACGGCCAGCATGCTCTACACGGAACCCAAACCTTCAATCGTACTCAGCAGCATTCCTTCTTTGACCGTCACACTGAAGGTGACCATGGCTAAACTATTCATTCCATCAGTTACCGTTTTACAGGATTCCCAACTTGCTGACATAAACAGGAGGACCCTGAAAGGTACTCATATGTAGTTTGAGAAACAAAACAAAACACAACACCAAACACGTTTGCCTTTTCTGAATACTAAAATTAAAATGAGCCTTTTTAAAAATAATAAAAGTTTACTAGCTAACACAGCTTACATAACATGGGCTGGGTACTCCAAGTGTCTGTCCACTGAACTTTTTTTTTAAACAGAGGATTTCATGTAGCCATGATGACGTCTACCTGTTGACCCTTCTACCTCCATCTCCCAAATGATGGAGTTACACATGTGATTTATTTACCATGCTAAGTCAGTCATGTTTAAGGTCATTCAACAATGCAGAGTAGATGCCAACATTATACATATATATGGGGTGTTGCTTTTGCATACAAATGGGATGGCACGTAAGTCAGAAGAGCACATCTTTCCATCATTCATCTTGCAGATGTCAGGAAGCTTGAATACTGAGTCCAAATGTCTCCTATTACACAGCAATCGTAATTCTAAATCACCAAACCCTAGCATCATTAAATGAAAAAATTTAAGGTCTCTTTTAAGTTAAATAGAGCAACAAGCCTGTGGATCTGAGTTCAAGCCACAGAACCCATATTTAACAAAGCCAGCTGGGCATGGTAGCGCATACATTTAATCCCAGCACTCGGGAGGCAGAAGCAGGAGGATCGCTGTGAGTTCAAGGCCAGCCTGGTCTAAGCGAGTCCAGGACAGCCAAAGCTAACAAAGAGAGACTCTGTCTCAAAAAACAAAAACAAACAAACAAACAAATAAAACAAAAACAAAAAGGCAAAAACAAAACAAACAAAAGCCAAGCATAGAGGTTGTTCATATTTGCAACTGTAGCTCTGGGGACTAAGTGGTCAGCCAGCTCAGCCTAAGCCAGTGGCTGAGTACAGGGCCAAGGGAAAAACATAAGGTGGATGGTGCCCAGCTTGAACTCTGCATACATGTACTTGTACACACACAGATACACAAATACACACACACACACACACTACCACCACCACCATCATCTCCTCCCCCTGCAAGGTTTTAAATCAGATTTAGATTATATTTCTTAGTCAGTAGAAGTAATGTAAAGTTACATTGAGACTGGGAAATACTTCACAAAGGTGGGACACTACCAGCAGCTTAAGTATCCCTGTGGCCAGAAGTTAACTATCACGTCTACAGATTTTGAACAATGATAATCAGAAGAAATATGTAATTGTCTTAAGGTACCATAATGAAGGGGGGCTGGCACCTGATGTCTAAACCAGAGAATGCGGTCCCCAGCAGAAAGCAAGCCCTCCTACTAATTCTTACCAACCCAGGTGCAGAGACAAACTGAGACAGGCATTATAAAGCAAGATCCAAAGTGACCATGAATGATGAAAACCCACACTCAACAGCTTACCACACTTTGAACTAAAATACGACACAGTAATAGCTACCTCGGCATCCACAGCGTTCCTGAAGAGTTTCAGTCCGGGCTTCTGCCTGAAGATGTCATATCTTGCTCATTATGGACTTAGCCACAGTTAAAACAGGCCTTATATAAACAGATATACACACTGCATCTTCCTCCCCTCCTGTGCTCAGCTATTGCCCTCAGGAAATGCCAGCTCACAACCACAGGCCGACCACATACAGAGTCTGCCTTCTGAATAGAGTTATCTTCACACAGAAGCGCCACACTCCCTCCTTCCCACTGGGACTGGTTTGAGTGTGAGATGTGAGGCCTGGTCTCCAGCTGGGGGCACTGTTGGGGAAGTCTGTAGAGCCTCCAGGAGGAGGAAATGGGTCACTGGGGCAGTAGTTGAAGCTTTATAGCCGTGCAGCACTTCCTGTCCACTCTTCCGCCTCCCGATAGCAGATGCAGCGTGGCCAGCTGCCCCTGTGCTTCTTGCCACACACTCCCCAGCACGATGGGCTGCATCCTCTGAACAGTGGCCCTGAACAACTCCCTTTCATTGCCTCTCCTCAGCAATAAGAAAGGTCACTACTTCTCAGGAAGGCGGAGGACAAGCAGCGTCAGCATCATCCAGAAGCTTGTTGGAAACACAAGACTCACGAGAGCTCATACGAGTGAATCGGGAGTTTAAATTTTCCAAGATTCCCCTCAGGTGATTCATACCCATGCTAAAGTTGAAAAGGACTAATCCACTCTTTGTAACTCCAACTCTCTGACCAGAGATTCTCCCAAATACATGTAGTTACTGGATGGCAGAGTTGGCCAAAGATGTAGCTGACATCCTCAGAGGTCACTCACTCTTCAACAATGAAAAGCAAACTCTATCTTCTCTCCTTAGATGCAAAATGGGAACACACGTGCAATCGGCCTTTACTGTGGAGGCAAAGACAAGAAGATCTCTAGAGAAGAACACTGATATTGGCTTGAGCTCTTATGCCTCCAGAAATGTCTGGTTCTCCCTGACACCTGTTCTCTTCCTTCCCACTTCCGGGAGAGGGAGCATTCTTAGCAAACCTCATTGGAGTGGCCTGAGAAAGACGCCTCTCCGCTTTCTATAATTGAAAAGGATCTAATTAACACAGTGTGCCACCAACGCTTCCTGAGAAAGCTTCTTGCTTCAAACTGTCTTCTCTGTCCTTCCTAACCAGATTTAGGACCTTTCCCCGGAAATTTATATTAGCTGTGCAGACATCCAATCTCCCCAGGAGTCTACCAACTCATCAAGGGCAAGGGCTTCATCTGCCCCATTCTTCCTGGAGTCTCTAAACTAATAACACAAACACAGTCAATAAGTAAGTTCTCTGTAAACGGGATCTCATTAAATCCAGTAACTGGCGTGGCACTATCACATCACCAGATGACGTTTTTCTCAATATTTTATCTTCATGGCACTTTATTGATCGTCATGATTAATATGCAAACTCTTCTGCCTGAGTTAAGAAATATAACAGAACCTTGTAACACACTTCTGACGACTGAAACACGTTAGTTTTCACAGGAACCCTTGCCATACCCACACTCAGGTGATAAGCACTCAAACTCAGTTGCCCTTAGCAAATGATGTTTCCCTGTAAACTCACCATGCCAAGAATACACTCAAGACAAAGAATCCAAAATAAAGAAAACTGCAGATAATTTTTTCACTAAGTTCCCATATCCCTATAAAATGTATTCTTTGTATGTTTGTGGGTTCATGTGGGTTTTCTACACTTGTGTGTGGAGGCTAGAGGTCAGTGTCTGATGTTTGTTCTATTGCCCTTTCTCTTATTTTTGAGACAGGGTTTCTCAGTGAACTTGCAGCATACCATTTGGTTATGCTGGTTGACCAGAAGGCCCTGGGATCTATCTGCCTTTCTCCGAGCCTCCCCAGTGCATGTTGCCATCCCCAACCTTTATGCCGATGTGGGGATCGGAAGCCAGGTTCTCCAGCCTGTACATCAAGCATTTTACCAACTGAGCCAATGGACAGCCCTGTAATTTTAGCTAAATCACAAAATCCTTACTTATTATTTTCAAGATGTTAGACAGCATCCATCTAGGAGGGAAGCATCGTGAAGATAAGAGCTACCTCAGTTTTCCAGGAGGAATTTCTTTTCATGGAACAGCAGGTTAAACATGCTCTCAGTAATGAAATGCAGTCATCAATTCATTTGCACCAGAAATTTATATAGCACCTGACTGGCAGGTACTGACCGTACTGATTTGGGGGTGGGAGGGCACAGCAAAGAATGAGACTACCTTGTCCATTGTGTACTTATTAGGAGCTGACAGACATGAAGTGAGGCAGCAATAAAATCGTAGTCTGCCAGGGCAGAAGCTTGTACAGTCAGTGCCCTGGGAAAGATCTTTCATGAAGGGTTGGAAGATAAATTATCAGAGAGACGGTGGCAGAATGTTGCTGTACCATGTGATAAGACCCCGTGTCAGGCAGAGTCTACCTGGAGGACTAGACAGGGCGCGGAAAGCACATGCAGGAAGAGACAGTACCCTGACAGCCTGACCTGAGACAATGCTGCAGCTAGCTCACCCTGAACCTTGCTGACCTACTCAATAAACAGTCTGGAAATCCCTATAGCCCTGGCATATGCACCAAGATGCACAGTGGTTCAGACATCGCTCATATAAATCATCTAAAATTTGGCCTATGGTATGTCCTAAAGAATCTAATCAAGGTAATAAATTATCAGTTCCCCTTTCCTTCTTTCCCTCCTTTTTTTTTTTTTTTTTTTTTTTTTGTAGATGGGTAAATGTGAAGATGTCGAGATATTATAGAGGGGCAGTAAAAGAGTCTGATGTGAAGTTTCAAACACCTCCAAGAGACACTATTTTGATCCTTGTGTCTGCAGTGGCCAGACAGTCTCCTCATGCAGAGGTCCAGAGTCCTGCTCTCTGAGATTTTAGTGTCTATTGGGGTTTCTTCTAGCACTACATGAATCTTCACACTTCATGAGGCAAGGGTCCCTTAACAGAGTCTAGGTATGGTCAACTGAATTTTGCCTGATGGTCACCCAGCAGAGATGAAACCAGGCTAGATGAGAAAAGATAATGTCAGTAAAACTGGGGACCCAAAGGAGAGAAAAGACACAGAGAGCCCACACAGGATACAGTGTACAAGATGCCACCCTTATCCAAACATGTACCTTGCTAACCACCCACAAACACCAACTTCATGGCTAGTGTTACGTGATCGTAGTTTCATACACATTTGTTACACAAAATTTTCACCTCAATTATCTCAAAACTTAAAAGATTTTTTTTTTTCAAGCAGGAGCCATGTTTTTCTAGGGCAATGTATCAGAAGCTGCAAAGGGGGACCACTTCCAAAGAGCACTCTGCTCCCTCACCTGAGATTACCGCTTCATAACTCTCTGGAAATACTTTAAAGCCTCTCTCTAAACTCAGACAGCAAGGCCTAAGAGGTGAGTGAGTCGCCATCTTGCCTCAGGACCCACTTTCCCACTGATGTATAAAAGCAGGGAGGAAACGGAACATTCTGCGTTGAGTTGCCTAATCCCCAGGCCAGTGTGGCGCCTCACTGGGTTTGTATGAATGGAAGAGTAAATGAGAAAAGGCAGACGGTGAAAGAGGAGAAAGGCACAGCCCCAACCCTTCTCGTTCCTGAACATCTGACACTGTACACTAACACGGCTAACTTACCCTCCTCCTAGATGCCCAACACCGGAGATGATTTTCTGATCTTTTGTTCTAAAGACTCAAGAGACAATATGATGAAGAGAAACAAAGTCAGTTCTAAATACCACTAAGGTCTATTTCTGTTGGCTATAGGTCTGGACAATGACGACAACATTGATGGTTGGTGTTTAAGGGTACATATAAAACTAAGATATCAGGTGAATTTCAATATTTGGCCATTAGAAGTTGAGGGGAGGAAAATCTCTAAAAATATGGCTATCTTATGAAATCAAGAAGGGGAAAAAAGGCAACTTTGTCAAGGCACTCCATAAATAAACAAAGAGAGGCATGTATTCATAAAGTCTAGTAGGCTTGCATCATAGCTGAACATTAATAAACACTTCAAGTTTAACATATGCAGCCCGCCCTTTGTTTAACCAGCTTCTTTAAATCTGGCTGGACAAGTTCATTTTTATCTCTCTTGAGCAAGAACATCTGAGAAACTACAGTTGTTTTCTGTCGGTTGCTGACATGGATGATACATCAATCCCAAGAGAAATCAGGGTTTGTCAGGAGCTAAGCTGACCCTGTTGGCTGATCAGCAGTCTGCTTCTTATTTGTAAATAGTCAACTGGGAGAGAGAGAGGGAGAGGGAGGGGAAGGGGGAGGGGAAGAGGGAGGGGGAGAGAGAGAGAGAGAGAGAGAGAGAGAGAGAGAGAGAGAGAGAGAGAGAGAGAGAGAGAGAGAGAGAGAGAGCGCACTGTCACATCTGCGTTCATGGATAAGCCTGAAAAAATTTTTGCAAATAGAAAGATATTCTCCTGTCATTTAGCCAGAAGGAAGGTCAAGCGCCCTTTACAACACCCTGGCTCAACAGCCTTCTGAAAGCACTGAAGAAGTTATTTTCACCACACACATATGAAATAATGTATGTGTGCAGCTATAGGGCATGATTATCCAGAGGGCTTGTGATCAGCACAGAAGGGTGGGAAGGTGCTAAGGCTGTAAGACGGTTTCTCTAGGACATCTGAGAGGCTTCTCCTTGTACCTGAGGGTGAGTCAGAGCACCATTGTGCAACTCAAGGCAGGTGAGCTTAACCCTTGTGAGGAGTGAAGGGCTGTGGTTACCTTTACCTTCAGGAACCACAGAGGCGCCTTTGACATCTTCCCCGTGTTTCTATGCATGGCCTGCAACTCACACTGAGTCAGAATGAAGAGGTGGCTCACTCTTAGTCTACACTTGGAAGGAGGAGGGAGCTCAGAGTTGAAGGATCTCAGTCAAAGACAAGTAGCTACTTCTGATCCTGTGTGGTAACCTGTTCCTCTCCTTCTCTCCCTGCAACAGTAGAACAACTCTCACTCTTCTTCCCCCATCCCACCCCTCAGCATTTTTTTTCATGTCCCTGAGTTTAGTTATTGTGATGGCTGTTCTTGGCTGTCAACTTGACTACATCTGGGATTAATTAAAACCCAAGTGGCTGAGTACACCAGTGAGGACTTTTCTTATTTATATCATTTGACGTGGGAAGAAACACTTTTAATCTGGATCTTTTTCAAGGCAGGAAGATCCACCTTTGATCTGGATGACATCTTCGGGTGGCAACCTATATAAATGGCATGAAAGAAGGATGCTCTTTGTTTATGCCTGCATGCTCTCAATCTCGACCCATTGGGAGTAGAGCCTATTGCATCTGGATTTTGGCGCACAGTGAAGAACAGCTGAAACATCCACTCTCATGTGTTGAACAACTACGGATTCTCCCTTTCATTGGCAGACAGCTAACGTTGGTCTAGCTGGATCCCAACCTGTAAGCCACTCTAATAAATCCCCTTTCTTTTTTTCTTTATTCCTACCTTCCTTTCTGTCATCTCTCCCCATATATATATATATATATATATATATATATATATATATATATATATACACACATGTATATATATATGTATGTACACATATGTATATATGATAGATAGATGTACATGTATATACATGGTAGAAGATGACAGATAAATTCTGTCAGTTCTGTTCCTCTAAAGAACTGACTAATAAAGCTACAAGTCTCTCTTCCTCCAACCTCCTAATACTGATGACCTTTATAAACCACTTCTGACACATGGTTCTGATGTCCCAAAGGGTCTTTGTACTTTCCATCATCAACATAGTTCTAACTCAAGTCATTTTTCTAAGACCTAAACAGCGTACCCTGTTGCTCTTCCAAACAGTCAATATCATCGTCTTCCACCCCTACCATCCACTTCTTGGCCTATCATTGACTGCTTCTCTACTCTTTTCAACTCTTCTCCTTTAATACTCAGGGCTGTTGACTTTGTTACCTTTGCCTAACAATAATGACCACAGTGGTTTCTGCCATGTGTGGAACATGTACTATGTGTCAGTACAAGTGTGATTTCATTCAACTCTCACTCTCACTACACTCCGAGAGCACCAGTGCTATAACTACCCCCAGGTAGAAATGTATAAACTAAGCTCAAGGTACAGAGAAAGTGTGATGGGCTGATAATATAAAATCACGTTTTAGGGGGCTGGAGAGTTGGATCAGTGGTTAAGAGCACTGTCTGCTCTTCCAAATGTCCCTGGTTCAATTCCCAGCACCTACATGGCAGCTCACAACTGTCTGTAACTCCAAGATCTGACATCCTTATACCAATGCACATAAATTAAAATTAAATAAAAAAATTAAAAAAAAAATCACGTTTAAGGCTGTGTTCTGACCTACTTTGGTAAACTCGACCTTCTTTAGTGGAACCTTTCCAATTTCTCTTGTCTTTTCTTCTCCCGCACTCCCAGTGCTTTCAGCCTATATTAATTACAGGAATATATTTATTATTATTTACATGTTGGCCATTTATCAGTTCCCTTAGCAAGTAGGTTTCATAAGCACACTCCCAAGGTCATAGTTGTTTATCAGCAGCGAATGAAGTCAGCCTGGGCCTCCTGGAGACCAGGTGGAAGGAGAGGCCTTAACCAGGCAACTACACAAATGTACCATCAAACCACACATGATAATCGCTATGGAGATGAACTTCCACTGTGGGTGATGCACTCGTCTCTAGCTGTCATGTGAGTTCATTTAAGATATACTGATTTTTCTCGTTGTGAACTTGCTTGCAACTTGACAGGCATTAAGTATGACATCAAGGCATTAAAGGGACAATTCAGGCTACTAATTGTATTTTTTAATCAGAAATTGAAGCCAGTCCTATAGAAATGAAATTGTATAAAATTTTGACCTTAAGGCATGAGTTACAGGGAGAAGGTGATGTAGATGTTTTGAAGGAAAAAGTAAAGCTGATTTGACAAGGTTGTCTCAGTGTAAATTTCTCAACTCAGGAAATCACTTATTCAATCTGATATGAATTTGACAGTGTTTAGAATATAGCACACTTTATTCAAATTACTGCCAGATGCAAACTGTTAACTGGGGGCCTGGGAGGACAAATAAGCACCCAGGAGTCCTGATTACTGGCAAATGCTCTATCCTGTCTGCCCCACTGCCATCTGATAAGTACAAATATTTAACAAATGGTTTTTACAAAGAGCAGAAAGGAAAGGTCTGGGCACGCCATTAGACCTCAGCTCATGTGAGCAGCACCCACTCAGCTGGAAAATGACCATGATATCTTTAATAGAGTTCAGCCTGCGACCTAAGTGCTTCTGACTTGACAGCTAAAGCCATAGTTAGTGCTCAGAGTGACTGTCATTGTAAGAGCTAGACACTATAACCCGATGATTCAAAAACAGTACTACTACTGAAGTACACAAACACAGTAAAGGACTTGTTGACATAAAGCAAGCATGGAATTACAGGCAAGCCTTTGGTTTGTTAACGTATGGCAGAGTTTGAGTACTTTGTTATAGCAAATTGGAGGTGGATTTAGTAGTTGGATTCGTCACCTCAAGTGTCAAGACTCTGGTGTCAACTTAACAGTGCTACCCTGTATGCATGTATGCCATAGGGCTTGCTGGCATAACTGTGTTGATGCCCTCCTTACCTCAGAAATTATCGAGATAATTTTGAGCATGTAAATGGGTAGAGCTAACGGACAGCTTGGAGTTTAGTGATGAGAGATGCCTACCGAACAGTACAGGAAAAGCAGTAAGCAGTGTTGCTTTGGGCATTCCTGGAATCATGCCTCAAACTACAGACAGCACAGAAGGGGGATTATATGTATATCAACTGTCGGGGCTTTCTCCTCTAGGATAACCAGGGGCAACACACCCACACTCAGTGGTAGCCTTGCTCTTGGTGAAATCTGCATAGCAGCCCTGCTGTGAGTTATGCTGCAATTTGGATCTGCAATGTCCTAAAGGTCCATGATGCCTGTGAGGTTGGTTTGCTACCTACGTGCTAAGGTTGTGATGTGAAACCTTATGGGGTGGGACTTCGGAGATGAAGATAGGTCATTGTGGGTACATTCTGAAGACCCAGCCGTACTGAGACCCAGCCGTACTGAGACTCAGCCTTTCCCTTCACTTTTTGCTTCCTCTGTCACTCTACAGGTCCCTGCGACTCACCACAGGCTGCGAATAGCAAGGCAATGCAAATAGCAAGTCACTGACCAAAGCTAGGAGGCAACCTGCCCTCCATGTAAACTGCATATCTCAGGCATTTTGTCACAGTGACATAAAGCCCAAACCCTGAAGATCTGAACTGCTTTATTCTGAACATTTACTTTGTACTAAATTTCTACTCTCTTCAAAGCAACTTTTCTTCTCCTGATCCATTTGTCCCTGCTTCTTTGCTTAGCTACAAGCTAGCTGATAGACACTAGAAGAAGTCTATTGTAGGGATATATTATCCAAATACATTTGGTTCACTCAAAAACAACACATAGATAAATGTATGTGTATACACACACACACACACACACACACACACACACACATATATATATATAAGTTATGCTTACCCTAACATGCTTTTGATAAAATAAGACACATTTTATGCTTACAATAATTGTACCTTATAGTACTCGCTGTCCATTGAGTAATAACATTACGCTTTAAATTACTTAATTGTTTTCACTTTGATTCAATTATGCATTCATGTTTTAATTACCACAAATTCCATAGCTGGGCATTCTTGTCTTACACGCGTATCTAATTGTAAAAGTAACTTAGAAAAAAATGAAGTATTCTAAGTTAGTGAAAGACAAGTTCTAAAACTAATCATTTCTTGATAATATTAATAAAATAAAACTGAAGTGGTTCCTCAAAATAACCTAAGAATGCACAGCATCAAATAAAAATGTTCCATTAGGACCCAACATATGCAAAGCATGGCTTCAGTTACACATTCTTATAGTCACAAGTTGGCATGTTTTGCAGAAGATTGACAGGAGACTTTTTCCTGACAGTTATGCCTCAAAGGGACCAGAGTACATAACATCACATATAGAGGTACTTTACCTGAGTCGAGTAGCTTCAAAGGCCAATTAGTCACAAAGAGATTTGAACTAACTGAGCGGGCCTCTAGCTCTCCATTGGCACAGTGGAGAAGAGGAAATCGCTCACTAAACCACAGTCTCCTTGAGGCTACACAATGAATAATGGAGTGGCCGCTGCCTCCAAGACAGAGCACATGGGCAGGAACTGCCCAGAAACAGCCACTTGCTGCAATGGCCCCCACGGCAGTGGCCTCACTGTCCTGTAGTAGGTCAGGCTCTTACTGAGGTGTGACATGCTACAAGACGGTTGTTCCGGGTAGAACTGATGCGCTATGGTGTCCTGACAGCTCCCTAGGCTGCATCCCACAGCTGCGTATAGGATCCTTGTCTTTGGTCTTGCCCTTTTGTGGCAGCCGCTGAGCGCTGCTGGTCAGATTGCTCTCTGATACCTACAGAGGTAACTTCAAACCTGTGAATACACCCTACAAGACTCAGCCTGACCTGCTCTTACCCATCTTCCCAGCTGCCTCTCCCTTCCTTCCCTGCTGTCAACAACACACCCAGCCCCTGCCTCTGGGCCTAAGCACTGACTCACGCTTTCTCTGAAATGCTCCTCTTGTGTCAGCCAGAAAAATTCCTTCTCTGTGAATCCACTCCTAAGGTCCTAGTTAGTGTCTATCTGAGTCTCCTTACAAATGTGCATTACATATGTTCCTTTCTGCCACAGCTTACATCTTAAGCAGCGTCGCCCCCCACCCCTCATGTCTATATGGTAAATAAAAGCTTGTTCCTAGTGAGAGGTGTTGGAGCTTTAGGAGCCAAGGCCCAATGGCAAGCCTTTGGGTCACTGAAGGTCCCCTCCTCTGAAGGTCCCCCCAACCCCATTCCCCACTGTCCTTTGCTGTGCAACCACAAGATGAGTAGTTTTTCTCAGAAGATTCTCCTACACTGGTGCAAAACAACTAGGCTAAAGGACCCTGGACTAAACTGTCTCAAAGTGTCCAACAGATGACACAAACCTTTTCTCTCTATAAGTTGATGATTGTAGGTATTTTTTTTTACAGGAACAGAAAACTGGCCAACATACTGTTATGAGACTGTTTTGAAGCAGGGACTGTGTGTCACATCTGTTTGTCACCCAATTTAAGTAAATGCCAAGTGTATAGCAACATTCTGTATTTGACAAATAGTGGATGAATGATGTTTTATACAAGTTTTGCTCATGATAGATAGAGGTTGAGAACAAGGAAATTTAGACCACTGAAAAAGTCAAGCTCATTATTTAAAACAAACAAACAAACAAACAAACAAACAAAGCCCTAGTGTTTATTTAGCATTTGGTAATAGTGATGACTGTCACGCTAAAGCTTAGCCTTTCCATTGGGTCATTAAAAGAATTTCCAACATAATTAAAGAAAAAACTTAAGTGTACTCTCTTAGCATGGGTCTCCCAATACTGCAGGTCAGAATCACAGGCAACATCTGCTTACCTGAGGCTCTGGATAAGGGGTAAAGGAAGGGAACCCAGGTAATGCCTGCCACCAGTCGGCCTACTGACTTCTTCAATCCTGTGACCTTTGACCTACCACTCTGGCAAGCATGCTTACTTTGTATCTGCTTTCTGATCTGGAAGGAGTGGGGATGTGTCCTTTTTTCTTAAAGGTTGTGAAGTGTTTGCACTGAGGACAGGGCTTGGTGCTGGAGTCAATTCGGCCAAGTTCCAAGAAATATTTATACTTGATGGAGTCCTCGTGGGTTAAGTTGTAGACCACAGTTGTTTCCTCCAGGAATTCGAAACACTCTGTGATTGGGCATTTAATTTCAACTTGGCCAAGCTGTACCTGTGTGAAACAACAGACAGAAAAGGAAAAGACCACTGGTTATTAAGGTTCTTTGTTTTTGCACACAGCACTAATTATTTCATGCTTTTAAGAAAAGATTATCAGCTGTCTTTCCAGATAACATAATGAATATTAGTCATTTTGAACCATACATTGAGTACCAAAAACGTATATCTATAGGATGCCTAAGTGTCCTCTGACAATTATGTTTGTGAACTTATTTGATGATCCACAGGCTCATTAAAGAAGCAACCAACCATCCAACTGTTTTGGAAACTGCTGGATGTGAAAGCTGGCAGGCAGCGAGCCAGCTACAGGGCGTGCAGATGAGTCAGCATCCTGGGACCTGGCAACCAAGAGGCATTTCAGAGAGTTCAGCCTCACTGCAGTGTTTCAGCCCTATACTTTGGGCATATTTTTTTTTAAAGAGATTTTATAAGGTGCTTATGTTTAACAGCTAATAGTTTATAAAAATCATGACCCAAGATTAATATTTTCTCTGGCCCTTCCCTAACAAACACACAATATGCTCTGATGTCATCACAATCTTAGAAATAAGTAGGAAAAGAAACAGAACACACTGGTGTAAGAAAAATAGGAAAAGTCTGGTTTGCTGAGATGGTTCAACAGGTATAGGTGCTTGCCCGTCAACCTAATGATGTGAGCTCAGTCCCCACACAATAGAAAAAGAAGACCAACTTCCAAAAGTTGTCCTCTGACTCCACATGCATACTTGGGCACAAGCAAATCCCCTCCCTTACACACACACACACATACCCAAATGAACAAAATATAAAACAGTTAAAATACATTGGTATTATTATGACATTGTAAGTACAGTGATAAAATCTGATTGTAACTATGAGCAAATTCATCAACAAATGAGTATTATGGAAGATATAAAAAAAACCACCTGTTTTTGACACATTTTATACAACTTCAATGTGAAATTATATGGTAATTTATACCTTAACAGTACACTAGGATGCTGGCCAGACTCCTCCACATTATCATCAGGTTAGCTCGCGGCTTTTCCTGGCATCACCAAGCCCCCCCTCCCCCAGCTTCCTTCGCTAACCTTTAACTTCTCACCTACTTCCTCTCAAGCTTGTGTGAGATGGACAGCAAAGTCAAAAATGCATGGTAGCTAAGGTTTTTATTTTCAGTTGTTCTTTGCAGGCACGTTTTATCTCTTCTCCAGACCATGCCTTCCCTGCCTTCTCCACCTTACTCTTCCTGCATTCTTTTCTCATGTAGATGGGTGTGTTCTGTTTCTCAGAATGTAAGAGTAGCATTACAAGACTTGTAAGATCAGAAACTTGTAATTGTTCATCAAGTGAGTTTCCAGTGTCACCCTCCATCACATGGGGGGTGGAGTGTGGAGGACATTATGGTGCCCTGGCTTGGGTCTCCCTTCACTACTCTGGAAAACATCCCAGTTCCCTTTTATTCAAAGTTTACTTTCTTCACAGCTTAAAACTGGATTGTGTTAACATTTTCTGTTTTAATAGTCATGTTTAATGTGAGTGTCATATAGTTCCCATTCCAAATGCTAACAGTAACATTCTTGTTGTATCTTTCTCTCTTGGCTCAGATCTATGGTCTTCTGAATACATTAATGCTGTAAGGTATCAGGACTAAACCAGATTTTTAGACAGTTTCACTTTATAACCCAGGTTGGCCTCCAATTGCATTCTTCCCCTCTCAGCCTTGCCTTTACCCCTGGCTTTTCAACTATGTTTTATAGTAAATCATTTTAAGTTACACCTCAAGAAAGAAGCCATTATAAGCTCTCCAACAGAGATAAAAATACCCATGGAACAGTAAGAGATTGGGATCATGACATTTGTAACAAATACTTAAATGGCAAAATGTTGCTTATTTTAATATTTAGTAAACATTTGTGAAACCCTGTTCAGAACTAAGTACCCAGTTAAGCTAGGCCAGTGCTTATCAAGACCCAAAGTGGTGATGGTTTCGGCCTGACAGAGTGGTAGAGGATGTCATCAGAAGATGTGGGAAGCTTGGTCACTTCAGCCCTGGGAGGATCAGAGTAGCCTTCTTAGAATGAGCGAAGCTTCAGTTTGGGAGCCAAAGATCAATGGGACTTAGCCAATAAGGATGAAGCTGCTCCAAGCAGCCAAAAGAACCAACATGGTGAAAGGCCTGGAGGCAAACACAGAGCTCTCTGGGACAAGGGTCAGTTCTACTCACTCCTAGTACCTTGACTTATACAGCAAGCATTCATCTGAACTTAAGATCACATCCTTAAAAGAGAGTTGAAAGTAAGATTGGACCCCCTAAGTATGAGAACAGAAGAGCCTGTAAACATGAGCTTGGATCAGAGCACAAGGACAGGGCCTTACCCTGAGGACCCTGGACAGTTTCCCCTTTAAAAACAGTCAAGTACTCAATTCTTAGCATATGGAAGCAGCCTCTCCCACTATAGGGCTTAAGGGCCTGGGCTACCTGTTCCAAGCTTGGGACTTGGGTTGAAACACCCCCCCCCCCCCGCACTTTTGTATTTACTTAGTTTAACCATGCAAGCAGTAACGATGGAGGTGGCCATTTTTATGGCTATCTGGGGACAGTCGTACCTTGTGGAAATGCCATGCAGTTTGGAGAACAGAGCCATCCCAGGCATCCCAAGGACGAGGCTCTCTTGTTACTCGTTGAGCAGAGGGTGTTTATTACCTGACCACACTGGGATGCTGTCCAGCATCCAGCTGTAGGCACCTGCTCTTCTCCTTCAATGGTTCTTGGCTCTTTCTCCAAGCTGACTCCATTTCCATGGATACCTTATTTCCTATAGTTTTCATATGCTCTACTCTCTGTCAAAGCTCCTGAAACCCTTACCCCACACCACCGAGCCAGTGATGGCACATAGCATTTTACTGGTCATGGGGAGCATGTGTACCCAAGTGTGCACTAGGGTATCTCCATCTGGCCCCCTCTCTTCTGGCTTCCTTTGGTATGACCCAGACCTGACATCCAGTAGAAGTACGCAGAGGTCCTTGGGAAAGTCTTCTGAGATTTTTAAGTTTCCTGGCCTATTCTAGACTTGCACATCCAGAATTTGAATTATTTTAAGGAAGCCAGTAATTGGCAGTTGAGACAATGACTCAAGCCTTTCAATTACTCACACTTCCTCCCAAGAACAACCCCCCTTCTCGCGCACAGTGTGACTAGTGATCTAGGTGACTCTTGGCAGAGATGTGTATCAGTTTCAAACCAGTTTTCTCAAAACCTTATCTGACAAGTATCTTGAGTAAGTATCTTGTGTATTCATCTATTTATCCAGAAATATATATTCTATTAATTTAAGGATATACTTAGAAAAGCTCTTTAATACTGAGAAAGTACAAAGTGTCTTACAAGTAATAGTTGATAAGCATTAAGTTGAAGCTGCAGTAATTTTACTTCCTGGGTGGTACATGGCAAAACAGCATACCCTACAATTATTCACCAGATAGATTTCTGCAAACCTGGGCTTCATGGGGTATGCAACACGAAGGACTTCTAGAGAGATTATGATTACGGTCTTTGCCATAATGGAGAAGTGGCAGCTTTCCACTGAGCTCGAAGAGCCTGTGATAAAGAGAAAGTTTCCATAGGCGCAGGAACCAAAGACTGTGGTTCCTGGCTAGGAGGAACCTGATGTGCCTTTGTGCAGAACACAGGCCAATGAATGAAATTTACTAAGCCTGGGACAGAAATATTGGGATGAAGCTGGATTGTCAAGTGGGATCTGATCATATACATATATATGTGTGTGTGTGTGTTTATGTGTGTGTGTTTATGTGTGTGTGTATATATGTGTGTGTGTGTGTATTTTTGCTGATCATATTAAGAATTCTGGATTAAATTATAAATTCAAGCAGCAGAGACTGAAGAGGACACCCTCTAACCAGACAGGACCCTTAGTAGAGGGAGGTGAACACCAACCCACCCACAAAAACTTCAATCCAAAATGTACATTGGCTACAAGATGTGCAGGGATAAAGACAGAGCAGAGATTGAGGGAATGCCTAGCCATACTGTGCAAAAGAGCCAACTCCTGACACTATTAACAACACTCTGCTATGCTTGAAGATGGGAGCCTAGCATTGCTGTCCTCTGAGAGGCCCCACTCAACAACGGATAGGAACAAATGCTGACACTCACAGCCAAACATTGGGAGGAGCTCAAAGAGCCTTGTGGAAGAGTGGCGAGATGGGCAAAAGTACCCGGAGGCAACAGGAGCTCCACAAGAAGACCAAGGAGAGCCAACTAACCTGGGCCCACAGGGGCTTGTGGAACCAACCAAGGACCAAGCATGGACTAGACCTAGACCCCTACACATGTGTACCGGATAGGCAGCGTGGTCTTCATGTGGGTCCCCCTAGTAAGGGAAGCAGAGACTGTCTCTGACAAGTACTTGTCTGCATGCCTTCGATCACTCCCACCTGGCGGGGCTGCCATATTAGGCAGAGGAAGCACTCAGTCCTGATGCAACCTGAGGTGCTGGGATGGAGGGAGCAGTAGCCCCCCTTTCCTAAGGGGTATGGGAGGGGGTAGAGGGAGGGCAGGAACTACGACTGGGGTATAAAGTGAATAAATAAAGAAATTATTTTTTAAAATTTATAAATTCAATATGAGTCACATCCAAGTTTTAAAAGAAGGAGTAACATAACACACTAAAACAAAACAAACAAACAAACAAACAAAAACCACTGAAGATCTTCCTGGAGAATGGTCCATCCAGCAGCCAAAGTGCAGGCTAAGAAAACAGCAGCTTTCAGCTGAAACCTGGCTCCACCAGATGGCCAGGGAACAGGCTGCTGATGACTGAACTTGAGTAACTAAGGCCAGTATGCAGTGCATTTTGAAAGTGAGACCAATTGGGGTCTTTTTTTTTTAATTGTCAAAAATTATCTGTGTTTATGCTACACAGCATGATACTTTAAAAATAATTTGAATGCACTGTGGACTGGCTACATCTGGCTGCAATATTTATTATTTTGGAATGGGAACACTAAAATCCTTATCATTATTAACCACAGTAACCATTTTGGACAACAGTCCCCTTGAATTTTTTCCTCCTAATTGAAATTTTGTATCCTTTGACCAACCTTTACCCAATAGCCTCTATATCTTTCCCACCGCTGCTGTCAACCAGCTCTGGATAACTGCAGCTACTTCCTGCTTTCCAGGTTCTAAACTGACTAAGATCATCTAGCATTCATCTTTCTGTCTGCCCAGTTCACTCAGCATGTCATTCATCATTTGCAACGCTGTTGCAGATGACAGGATTTCCTCTTTTATTTTAAAATTAGTTTGGGGGGGGTTAGCGTGTGTGGCACATGTGGAGGTCAGGAGACATGTGCAGGAGACCGTTCTCGCCTCCCACCATGTGGCTCTGATGGTCAGGCTTACTGGCAAGCACCCTTCCCACTGAGCCATCTCGGCGGCCTGGCTGTGGAAATGGGCTTTCCCACCACTAGTATCCCAGTGCTCGCTTTCCCTCACGTGTTCCCCTACGTTTATCCCTTTTACAGTTGATTGCAATAGGAACAAAAATACTGGGTATATAAAATAGATGAATCAATGCAACCATCCTTCATGACCATAACATCCTTTGCAACTTGGGTTTGGTGGTAACACTTCATTTAGTATCTACCTTTTTAAATCTCCCTGCAGAATAATTACAAACATATGGAGAAAATGGTAGATAGGCATTATGAATCCTTAAGTATTCGTTCTCTCATTTAAACAACTGTCAACTTATGACTAATCCTATTTCTTTGGGGACTTGACTCATTTAGTTCTTGCATCTTATTCTGAAGCCCAATACCATGTCATGCCATTTATAAATATTTTCATATGGCTCCAAGAACTAAGAAGTTCCTTTGGTACTGTAACTATGATGCGAAACATCTCCCCAAATGTCTACTGATATCAAATCATTTTCAAACGTCAGCTAACTTCTAGTTGCAAGTACATTAAAGTTCTGAATATACATAAACTGACTTTGCATTTCTGTTGTGTTCAAAGCTGGTGCCACTACTTACCATCATGGAAAAATATGTTCTCTGTTTCTTCTGAACAAGTTCATTCTTGTAAGAAAAAATTACTTAACTATAAAACAATCTCCAAGGTGTCAGCAGGAGACATAATTATCCACTTAACACCTGAGCTAGCTGGCTAATTTGCCACATGAGAGAACTCAAAAGTAATTTAGTGGCTAAGATGAGAGGGACCTCTGAGGTGATGGATTAATTAATTAAATTCTCCAAAGGAAAGGACAGAAAAAGGTACAATCTGGGGCCCCAGATTCAATTTGTCAAGTGTTTAGTCTGATTTGGACCTTGGTCTTAAGTGTCAGATATGAGACTTCACAGGGTGTTTACAGCCCTTTGCTCAATTAAAACTGAAGGACTTCATATTGCCTCTGACCTGACAAATGGAGAAGAGCGTCGAGACTCCTGCAGCATCTACTACACCCGCTGAGTGCTGGGTATCACAAGAAATTGTTTCCCAGCTCACTGCTTCCCAGCATCAGCAACCATGGGGCACTCTAGGGGCACATGTTTTTGTTTTTGTGTATGTTGGCATATGTGTTCATGTGAGTGGATGAGCATGCACGTGTGTGCACATAGGTGTGGAGGACAAAGAGTAAGGACTAGTGTTTTCACTGACTGCTCCCTTTATTTCCTAAGCAGGCTTGCTCTCATTTTGCTATTCCACTTGCTGACTTGTCTCTCCCTCCTGAATGCTAGGAATAGAAGAAGCTGCCACCCCTCCTGGCTTTTTCTGTGAGTACCGGGGATTCACACTTCCATCCTCAGACTTGCACAACAAGTACTTTATCTAGTGAGGCAGCCGTCTGCACATGATTGTTTTTAGTTCACTCAGCAGCTTCCACTGTGATGACACCTTAGAGATTTTGGATGATATATATGGAAATCATCAAGCCAAAAGTTCTCCCAGGTACAAGCAGGATCACTGTAAAGAAAACTGTACCTAGGAATCTGAAGCAAAAACACCAAACACACACATAAAATAATAAAATGGGGTAACCAAATTAAAAAAAAAAGGCATATCACCAAATGGAAAAACTTCAGCCCTAGGTGCCTTGTAGCTAAATTCACTAATCATTCAAGGACAAAATAACATTAATATTACACAGTAACTTTGGAAGAAAAGGGAATCACTATAGTGTTTGGTTTCTGAGGTTAGCATAACCCTGATAGCGAAACCTGCAAAATAAGCCGCAAGAAAAACAGTGCTGAACAATCTCTTCCATAGGCATTGATGCAAAAACCCTGGCAAAGGATTAGCAGACTAAAGTGACCACTACACAAGACTACCACGATGAAGTTGGCTATATTTCAAAAAACTGCAAGCAAGATTATGAGTTGAAGCAATTTTAACATTAATAATACAAAGGAGCCTTTCTGGCTCTCTGAGCAGCACCATGGTGTTTGTCCAAAACAAGCACCCATGAAAGATGGCAAAGGGGAGACAGGAAGAAAGTGGTTTGCCCATTTTCTAAGGAAGATCTGTCAGATACGAAAGCCATGGATAGTTCAATACTGGAAACAGTGGGAACAGATGGTCTGAAAGACTCTAGGAACCAGAACTGTGCCCCCAAGGACTCAGTGGCTGTGTGTGAGAAGTGACGTGAGCCTTGCTGTGTGCATGTCGATGAAATTGATTTTGGAGCACTGACTTAACTACTAAGGATGTTTGGGGCAAGACTATCTGGTTAATTTCCGTGGAAATGACTTTACCTGGGACAAAATGTGTCCTACGGCCAAAAAATGGAGTCAGTCAGTAAGGACCTACAGATCGCCATTAAACATTACAGGGTATTGTCCCTGCTTTTTGTTACCATCCAGAACATGCTATTAAGACCCTGATGCTGAAGACACTATATGACTTAACTACTAAGGATGTTTGGGGCAAGACTATCTGGTTAATTTCCGTGGAAATGACTTTACCTGGGACAAAATGTGTCCTACGGCCAAAAAATGGAGTCAGTCAGTAAGGACCTACAGATCGCCATTAAACATTACAGGGTATTGTCGCTGCTTTTTGTTACCATCCAGAACATGCTATTAAGACCCTGATGCTGAAGACACTATATGTGTGTCAAAGGATACGGAGAAACCAAGCTGCTACCATCGTGAAAGTTTCTCCTGTCCTGGCTCACTTTGACAGTACTGGAAGCCTCCCACGCTACTGCAGAAGAAGCGTCATCAACAATCTTATCCCGCTGTGAACCCTGGAAGCTATTTCATTCCAATGACTAGCTTGACAAGATTGGCCTTCTAGTGTAATAGTGTCAGGGATGCTATGGGATTGACCAACCACTTTCTGACCAGATTTACATTGAGATGGAAATCAGGCCTGATACCACTAACTGGTCCAAAAGTCTAAATGTGGTTAAATCACTGGCCCTTGGGAAGAAACTAATATTATTCTGCCAAATGGACACAGTATCAAATGTATAGGTGATGCACTCTTCAACTCTCATCAGAGAAGCTTCTTTTTTGCAGTGGCTCAAGGTTTAACACAGAGTCCTACAACTGGTCAACATGCAGAGGTTGAGAGACTATTGGGTGCTCAGCGCTGATTGGGACATCTATATCACACCCTTCCTCTCAAGGGTCAGGGGTCACCACAAAAGAGGGAGTAGTAAGAATCAGAGACAGAGGCAGTAACTGTCAGCAGTGAAACAGTAGCTGCAGGCCATAGCAGAGCCATTGCACAGAGCAGTTGTGACTTCCTATACAACACTTGGAAAGGACCAAGCCAGCCAAAATCCCAGCATGAATGGGGAGTTCTCATTAAGTTACACTTGAGCTAAGGAACTATTGCTAATTGATGACACCTAGTGTGGTACGGAGAGTCAGTTTTCCCTGGGGATGAGACCCCTGAGAGGCTACTAATGTTCCAATAGACAGTCCTACCCCCTTGTACATACAGGAACTCAGTAGGATTTTCTTGAAAGAGCATATGAAATTAGGTAGGAGAAATGGTTGCGGGACTAGATATAAAGAGGAAGAGGAAGATGGAGAGGAGGGTGTGAGGGTGTATTTGATAAACACACACACACACACACACACACACACGCGCGCACACACACACGACATTCTCAAAAAAAAAAAAAAAAAACAACAAAAAGGCAGGCTGTGATTACAGCTCGTGGCCATGTTAAACTACTGACAGCTGTTGGCATCATCTATTCTGCAGCAGTCTTACAAAAACACAACAATCAGTGGGCAAGACCTCCCTAACCCCAGTACCGACCCACGTGACACATCCAGAAGACAATGGCAGAAATCATGGCACACAGGCCTTAAAAGAAGAGGCAGCATGTTGCTTCTGACCAGCACTGGGGAAACCCAGGAGCAGCTTGCCAGTCAACGTACCCACATCAGGAAAGGACGAATCCTGAAGAAGGCCAGCTTTGAACTAGGAAAGCTCCTGGAGCCTCATGGTAAAGACAAGAAGCCTGAAGAGGCTCCTGCTGCTGAGCCCACTGCCAGTGCCGGGCTTAAAGCACCAGTCCAAAGATCTGCTTAAAATTCATAATTTTAATAGTGACAAACTTTTTAAAAATCCTATTTTTGAAAAAAGTAAAATTAAAACACAATAAAGAAGAAAATTCATTTGATCATCACACACAAGAAATCATCTGACACATTCAACAACCATTGAAGAGAAGATCTTAGCAAACCAGGGTGGCATGGAGAGCCCCTTAATGTGATGAAGAACAGCTACAAGGACGCCAACAGCAAACATCGTAACTGTGAAACACTGAGTGTTTCTTCTCAAAGTTGGATAAGGGACAGTTATATCCCATGTCACTATGATTCAACACTGACTAGAGCTCATGACCAAAGCAGGATGACAAAAAGAGGAAATGAGAGTGAAATGACTGGAAATGAGAACTCAAATCCCTCCGCTAGCAGATTTCATGATCACAGATTAGAAAATTCAAGTTCTAACAGATCAACTACGAGATCAACTATGAGAGTCATGTGGCTGTGGATACAGCAAGCACAAGATCCTGCACAAGATGCTGTGCTCATGTCAACAAAACAGATTCCCTCGGGACTTCATGCACTCAGTGCATAGTCATTCAAGGCTTTCTCCACTCCAGGTACGTAAATAGGTTAAATAGGTCTGTAACACACAATCTTATGTATTTATATACTGGTTATGAGAACTTAAAGATAGTGTTCAAGAACCAGTGACATTTTAGGTGATTTTCCAACAGAGATAAACATTAACAAAATATCTTCGCTAGAAATACCTGAAGTGTTTTGGAGTCAAAAGAGCAGCAAATGACTTGAAGGACATACTACATTCTGGATCTGGAAGATTCAACACACTCAGACAGAAAGCCAAGCCGTGAGGAGCTATACATTCAAGTTCTGTGGAATTTCTAGCAGTTTTCATTTTTTTATTTTGTAGGGGAACTAGGCTCAAAATTATAAGATAATTTGAAAACACATATGGATAACCACGACACTTTCTACTGTTTGCGCTCCCCAAAACTCATATATTGACCATTTCATTACCATCGTAAATATCAGGAGACAGGGCCTTTGGATGATGATCACATCGTGAAGGTGGTGGGGACCCTGCAGGTGGGATTAGTGCCCTCTGATACACCCCAGTGCTTTTCCCCTTTCATGGTGAGAGGCAAGACTACAGACACAAGTAGTCTCAGGGCTCAACTTTGGGCCTGCACTGGTACCGTAGTGCATGTGACAGGAATGTGTGGGCAAGCTTACTTCATGGCAACTACAAAGTAAAAAGCAAAGGAAAGGAGCACCCGAATGTCCCTTTAGCATACATGTCTCATGGCGACCTACCTTTCTTTCATTAGGTCTCAACTCCTAAAGGAACCCCCACTTTCCTATAGCACCCCAGGATGGTAACAGGCCTCCCACATGAGTTTCAATATGTAACTTAGAAACAGCTCCCCGGCTTTATTTGATTATAAAGGCATGAATGAACTCAGGAAACACAGCAGTAAAACATGTTCTACAAGACTTAAACCTCATCAGGGAGCTACAGGAATTACAATAGTGTGATGCCGGCATAAGGACAGTTACTGCAACTGTGGGCCAGAAAGGAGCACAGAACAAAAACCACTCCATAAAAAAGCCAAACACCCACACAGCCAGCTTCCTCAGTAACTCCCCTGGGTTCTCAGCCACCCAAATTAGTCTCACACGCACCCTTTATGTGAGGTGGAGTGTGTGTGTGTGTGTGTGTGTGTGTGTGTGTGTGTGTGTGTATGAGAGCGGTGAAAAAAGGAAGCTTCCAAACACACTCGAGAAGACTTTTGTAATGGAAAAATTTCTTACACATGACAGGAAAATATACATTATAAAAATGTGTCGATTTAAACCTAGACTCACCAATAAATAGGGAAGTAGAAACTCAAAATTATGAGATGGCATTCACAAAACAGAAATGACAGGTCTTATATTCAGGAAGTATTAAAAAGTATAAAAATACAGACAACAAGCCCAGTTTTTAAAAATGGTCAAAGGACAGGGAAGGAATTCATAAAAGATGACGCCTGCATCCTGAGTGACCACGATGAACGGCAAGTGTGCTCTGTCCCATGAACTCTCAGGGAAGAACCGCAAGATTAACAAACCCAACGCTCACAGCTCTTGAAGAGTCAAAATATGGCTAGGGAGAGCTGGCTTGGCGGGCAAGAAACTGTCAGGCAAGCGTGAGCACCAGACCTTAAAGTCCCAGAACCCACCGTCAGCCCCGTGCAGCAGCACTCGTCTCTAATGCCTGTGCTCCCATGCTAAGATGACAAGCAGAGGCAAAATCCCAGGTGCTGGTGGGTGGGGCTGCCTGCTACAGTCAGCAATGAAATGAGCAGTGTTATCTCAAGACAGAAGCTGAAACCAACACCTGAGATTGTCCTCTGAAACACTATGACAAGCACACATTCATAGCGCTCTCTCTCTCTCTCTCTCTCTCTCTCTCTCTCTCTCTCTCTCTCTCTCTCTCTCTCTCTCTCACACACACACACACACACACACACAGGCGGCAGGAGGGGGGAAAAGGAAGGGGAGCGGAGAAGAGATAGATTAAACAAATGTTAAGTAATTAAAATAACCATAATATTAATGGGTAACTGGATTTCATGTAACCAGATAGAAGTAGTTTTCTACATGTAGTTATCCTCCTGTATTATTAAACATTTCCCTCTTCACTCTCTGAATTTTTATAATCACTTATTTAAAGTAAATTTAAACTCCTGTGTTTTAAGGTTGTAAACTCTCATGGTTCTTCAAATAAGAGGTAAGAAGCAAAGCATATAAAGGGCAGGGCTCGGTTTCAGCCCACCCCGTTTCTTCACACCTTCCCCCAGAAGGCTGGCATGCCCTTCCAGAGACCCTAAGGGCTGCGGGAGAAATGCAAGGATCTACCCTGTCCTCAGTAAACTCAAATGTTTGTGAACAATAGTCTTGTTCTCTTTACCAGACAACACACCCTAGAGCTGTTTCTGTATTAACGTTAAGTAGGTTTTACTGTTTTTTTTTTTTCATAACTCCCAGTACAGTGTATCACTTTGCTGTAACTGCCATACTGGGCATATTGATATACCATTCTCGGTCTTTTGTTATGTCACACAATGCTGGAATGCATACTCTTTTATGTGCACTATTCAATTGGACACAATTACTTATAGAAGATGAATGCCCTAAAGAAGGATTGGTGGGATAAAGGCAACAGATAGTACTAATTTGTCCTCCAGTGGACAGTTAAAGAGAGAGGGTGTGGTGGCTCACATCTGTAACTCCAGTATTCTGGAGGCAGAGAAAGGAGGATCATTAGGTCAGGAGCCAGCTGGAGTAACTCAGTAAGACTGTATCTCAAAACATGCAAAAAGAGGCCAACAACAGAAAACCTTATGACTAATTTCAAAATAAATATGAATGAACTCATGTGGTAATTGGGTTTTGTGTTCACTTTAGCCAAAACCCTCTAGGTTATAGACAATGACAAAGCATCGTTCTGTTTCATCCATTCCATCCACCAGTGGACATTTGTGCTGTTTCCATAGCTGTGGCCAGGACTACAATGGGTATGGCAACACAACTATTATATATAAATATACACTAGTGAGGTCCCTGGATTATATGGTAGCTCTGCTGAAACTGTTTCTGTAACAGCTGTGATAAACCCCCACCAAACAAGGCACAGAGTTTTCTTTTTCTTCCAGAGTGTTATTTCTAATAAAAAAAAAAAAATTCTGGCCATCACATTTCATAAATTAAAATATCCAATAGCCTTACATTCAAATAAAATGAAAATTCCTCATTATGCGAACCCATGTGAAACAAAGCCCTAAGTCATGATTTGACCACTTTGGAGGCTCCCTATTTAACCCACCACAGGCTACGTCTCAATCACTTGTTTTCCTCTGGGCTCTTAGGCATGCTAGGGCACATTTTATTTAGGACTTTTTTTCGTTTTTCGAGACAGGGTTTCTCCGTGTAGCCTTGGCTGTGCTACACTTACTTTGTAGACCATCATGGCCTCGAACTCACAGCAATCCACCTGCCTCTGCCTCCTGAGTGCTGGGATTAAAGGCATGCGCCACCACGTCCAGCTATTTAGGACATATTTTATGTACGTTTTTCTTATATAAAATTTTCCTATCTTAGTATAGATGTCAAATCCTACTGAAAGACTTTCCTATTTTCTCAAAACTGAATCTGGTGATCTTAAACAATATGTATACCTTTGTCAGATGCTGCTTGCTCACGTAAGTTTATTTGTCCTATGTCAGAATAATTGTTTTTCCTGTTATCTTATAAACTCATTAAGGATAGGAACTATGTCTTGCTTATACCTGTACCTGCTACACCCTGCTGACAACCTGGCACAGACATGTGTTGAAATTCAAAAAGAGGTTGATACCGCTTGCTTGAGGCTTTTTATATAATGATCAGGTGCCACTGATTAAAAGGGAGATAAGGTGAGGAAATGAGACTAAACAGTGTATGGTTCTGGACTATTTTAACAACAGTAAGGAGGCATGCAAAATGGCCCCACTCGGTGGTGATGGGGATAAACATGACCAGGCCTAAGCAGCAGAGCAGACGCATCAGGCTGGAAGGCCAGCCTCTTAAGAGATCACCCATATATCACCTGGCTGGCCATGGTCTTAGATACTACTGCTGATAGTTAAACAAGGGATGTTAGAAAAAAAAAATTCCGTGGTCCTCTCTGTCTGCCCATTCTTCACAGTCCAGCTTCCTGCAAGTGTTCCTGGGCATCTTAGAAGAAAAGGCAGTATTATGGTTTGGATAGTTAAGTGTCTCCCAAGAGTCTCGGATACCAAAGGCTTAATCTCATACTATGCCTTCATCAATGGACTGACCCACGGACTCATTCAAGATCTCAATAGAAAATCGTGAGGGAATGAAACTTGAGAAGGCATGATTGAAAGGTAGACCTTGTACTTGGCGCCATCCTGCCAATTCTCCCTCCTTCCTTGATACGATACCCCATAACTTTCCCTCACAATGTTCCCACATCTCATAGTCCAGGAAAACAGATTCAGCCAACCACAGGCTAAATCCTCTGAAACTATTAGCCAAAGAATCCCACTAAAGTTGCGTTCTTTTAGGTGTTTGTCTTGGTGACCAAAAGCTAAAGGACACAAGCGTTTGTTGCTAACCCAACTTTCACTGGCTGCAGTTTCTCTTTTCTCTAATGAAGACATATTGGGGACTTGAAATATCTGGTGACAGCTTTGGCCAGTGTATGGTCATATTACTAAAGGACAAAATATCTGATTTTCCTAGCTCTTTTGATCACATAGGGAAAATGAGATGACCTGTATTCACATAACTGATAAATAGTTTTATAGAAGATATTTGGAAAATGGAAAAGAAAAACCAGGCTTTGGTTTAATCATCTAAATGCTATCATTTTAAACAAAATTTTTTTCTTTGAGAATTCTCTCTCTTTCATATATATATATATATATATATATATATATATATACACATACATATATATATATATACACACACACATACATATATTTTACATATTATATATTATATATCCTATAAATATATCATATTTCATCTACATGTAATTCAGTTTAGTATCTTGTTAAAGTATCCTTTATTCGCTTGATTTAACTGTCATCTTGGAGGCTTACTGCCTCTATCTGTTAAACTGGGCCTACTCCTGAAGCTTCCAGCCTCTGTCCAATCTAATCTAGGCCTAAAATGTTTTCAGCTTCTTAGACTTACTGCTGAATAAGCTCACCCTTTCTAACTCTTTCTGAACTCTGGCTGGCTGGTTCAGGTCAGCTGTTCTGGCTCAAACTTCTCTCTCTAAGCTGACTGATTCAATCTGGCTTCTCTCAGCTTGTGACTAAATTGCTCTGTTTGCCCTCAAACTAACTCTAGCAAACTGATCTAATCTTTTGGCTCCTTCGCATTCTCTGGCTCCTTCTGTCTTTACCTGTGTCTTGTTTGCTCTATCTTCAACCCATCTTGGTAAAACTGTCTCTTCTCTGTCTGCCATGCTCTCTTCTCAATCACCTCTCTTTCCTCTCAGTTCTTGTAGGAATATCCTATTCTGTCAAATTGTTCTCTGATTTTGTCACTTTTTCTGCCTCTTAATTAGACATCACTTTCAAACATGGCTGCTTCCTTCTATAAACTAACTTTACCTTCATTGTTTGGGATTAAAGGTGTGTACTAAGGGCCTGTCTGTGTTACAGCCAGAGTTGCCATATTACTGGATTAAAATCCCTGTACAATATCTTACCTTTCCAGATCCATGCAATGTGAGCCCTTGTTATGGTATTACTATCCGTGACACTTTCCAGTATCCACAAAGCAGAGAATATCTGAACATTCTGCAACCCTGCAAGCTGTCAGCGAGGAGCCAGAGTCAACCCCCACGTGGACTCTGCATCCAGCTTAATGTACGTCACTGAAGTAGGATGAATACCTCAGTGCAAAAAGCGTTCTGTATTTGAGGTTATTTTTTTAGGCTGGATTCCCAGAACTGGAACTACTAAGTCAAAGGGAATGATTATTTGAAGATTCTTAAAACCACTTTGCAAGGGCAAATTAATACTACATAATATCAGACATTTTACTACCCTTTTCTCTATGGAAGACTATCACCTAAGAAAAACAAAAAGGCATACAAACACACACTCACACAGTACACTCACACAACACACACACTCTCACATACACCTCATAATCTTTTTAATTTGGCAAGCAAAATAGCAATGCTATTATGTTAATGTATGTATAGGTTACTGCCTTGATATATGTCAGTACACTACAGCCATGTCCTGGCTGTAACAGTCTGAACCTGCTCCCACACTATGCACTATTCATGGAGATTATCTCATATTCTGTGTGAAGCATGAAGAGTTTCCAGCAAGCCCAGCCAAAGGAGAGGCTTTATGCAGAATCCAGCCCTGAGCAGATGTTTACTTGGCAGCCTAACTGCACTAATTAGCATCAGAAAGCAGCGCAATTAAAAAAAATATACAACCAGATCTCAGACCCAGGAATCACAGGTCTGTAAAGTGCCCAGACCATCTGGATGACTGGGCCCAGTCCTCCATTTTGAGAAAGAGAGGCACGTTGGTACAGGAAAGCAAGGACCTTGGAACACCAGGCACTCACAGCACAATGCCCTCGGGCCTCTTAAGCCACATCCACTCTCTACCAGGAGCTGACTACAGTCTCAAGCCCTTTCCATGCATTACCTACTTCTCACACTTACATGCTCTGGTTTTTGTTTAATATTGGCTTCTTGCATACAACCAGAACTTACTGCTTAATTGTTGACATAAATTGAAACAAATAATCAAAATCTTGGCAGACAGGGGTCCCCAAGCCAGAGACAGAGGATAAACATCTCTGTCTGAAGTCCTGTTGTAGAGCATAGGATCTCACTCCTGCCCACTGCAGCAGAGAAGCCTCGTAAAGGAGGGGAGCAGGTGGGGCCTCAGGACCTGTGAGGCCTCTTGCCAACATCAGCTGTGCTGCCCTCCACAAAGCTGGCCATCAGATGGCAAGCCAAGATTTGACCTCATGTGCAAACTGACAATGTAAGATTTTCATGGACATAATCTTAGCACTGATTTTTTTTTTTTCATTTTCTCTACAAACAGATGATTACAGGTGAATTTTAAATGGAAAGTGCTTTTCTTTTTTCTTTCTTTTTTTTTGTTTTTTGTTTTTTGTTTTTTGAGACAGGGTTTCTCTGTGTAACAACACCTCTGGCTGTCCTGGAATTCACTCTGTAGTCCAGGCTGGCCTTGAACTCACAGAGATCCTCCTGCCTCTGCCTCCCAAGTGTGGGGTTAAAGGTGTGGGCCACCATCCAGCCTGAGAAAGTGCTTTTCAAAGAATGTGCACTACCATGGCAACTAAGAAGGAGTTTGCTTTGAGGTCTAGAAATGATGTGATCAGAACATTTCAGAGCTAACCCACATTTAGAGAAATACAATGTTGCCTTCTGTTCCACTCTTCCTTGCGTGCAAATTCAAAAATGTCAAATTCCCTTAGTGGCAAAGCATCGTTAATATATATTTTAAACAAGAAAACAGTATACGCAAGGCTATAATCTATGTGCAAAATAATTTATTTCTAGCTTTCTACTTTGAAACATTTCGTATCTTCTCACTCACACACATTTTTTATTGTGCCTGGTCATTTAAAAAGTATCTATACAGCCAAGGCTACACAGAGAAACTCCATCTCAAAAAACAAAAAACAAACAAAAAAATTATCTATCTAATTGTAATATAACCGTGTGATCAGGAAACAGCACAGGGTGGTATTTTTACCTACCATTAGGGCCATCTTCACATTCCTCAATATTCCCTCCCGTGTTCTTTACAGTTGGTTTTTTAAAATGGTCCAATACTGATGAAGAATCACAGGGTGTATTCAGCTGTCCTAGTGACTCGGCCATTTCAGCCCCTCATCTTAAGAAAATACTGTCATTAAACGTGAGAAATTCAGGCCAGTTATTCTGAAGAATGTCTCACAAGGTGGATGTGTTGATTGCTTCATGCTAAGGAAACCCAGGGGATCGCTTTTCTGGTGTGGTGTCCACCCAAACGCTGGGCCAGAAGGCACAGGATTCAGCTTGATGCTGCTGCTGCTGCTGCTGCTGCTGCTGCTGCTGGCAAGTGTGCTTGTTTAGTTACAGAGCTGTCTGCCAGGGTGCTCGGTCATAGGAGTGCCTCTTCCTTTTGTGATTAACACATAATGTATAAGTTGGTACTTGGACACAGATCCATATTTCACTCTCCCAAGAATGTTTTACACAGTGGCTTTTCCATCTGTTGATGATCTGTCTCTGAGTCAGACACTGCACTAGGGGTTGGGAAAAAAGACTGCCTTTTTCTAGTTTTAGTATTCCTTCTAAATAAGAGAGTACTTTCCATGTTGGGGTGTGTGTGTGTGTGTGTGTGTGTGTGTGTGGGTAAATAACATTGTATCTTCAGCATTTCCCTTCTAAATCATAATGTTACAATCTACTACCATCTCTCCAACTGGCCCAAGTTTGGTGAGTGAGTGGGAAGACCTACTAAGTCAGCATCTTTTGGCAGGTCTGCATTAGTCTTGAATAATTCCTTGCCCTAGCTCTGGAATCAGCAGATTCTCCAGAGAGCTGCATCTTGAATACGGAGTTAACTCTATTTTAAATCCAGGATCTGGGCCTTAGCGATGTTCTTGTTTCTCCTAAGGCATCATTTCAAAGCTACACAACCTAATATCCCTTTCCTCATTCTAAACTATGATTACATATTAATGCCTCCAGTTCTATTCTCATTGTTTTTCACTCGTTCTGCAGCAAGAAAACTGTTGAAAAATACACAAAGCATCTTTGCTTAGGATCTCAGAGGCTGTGCACTTCCACATGACTGCCACGCCCCTCATATTCCACTCCATTCCTTCCCACCTCTATCCAGGTCACTGTTTTGAACATGTTTTTTTTTTTTTTTTTTCCTGACAGAAATAAGCAGATTTTTATTTTACTTCACTATGTTGCCCCAGGGCATCTTGAGTTTAGGAATGTCTACATAAAATTTAATTGGCAAACACAAGGCAGACCCCTAGTGTCAAGAATGATAGAGATGCAAACGGGACTAGTATGTGTTCAGAGCCTTTCACAGCCATTACAAGTATCAGAGACAGACTTTGACTAGCAAATCAATCATATACCGAATTTAAGTGCCACAATCATCTAAAGCTTTGCATTTCCAGATACACAGACAGTAAACTCAAACTTTTTTTCACTAACTAAATGGGATATTTAGTAAGAAAGCAAGTTGCAGACATTATGTACATCTGTAACTGTGTCACATACGTGACAAAAGAGAGCAGTCATTATAGCAGAACACAGCAGAATCACAAAAACACACCTTACAAGTAAACTTGAGACGTTTAGTGATGCCACTAGATGTAAGCCAAAAGCTCACTTGAATATATTGACTACACAAACCAGTAATCTTCTGAGACAAAACTTAAAATAGGAACTTATTCAAAGCAGTGGTAATTAGCCTTACAGGTATACATTTAATTTGTGATGTAATCTTTAACTGAAAATTCATTAAATATTCAGAATCAATCTCTGTCTCTCCAGCACAGACGATAGACAGACGGACAGACAGACACACAGACACAGACACACACACACAGACACACACACACACACACACACACACACACACACACACTCTATTTCCTATTTTGAGGCATGATAGAATTAAGTACCTAAGTTGGCCTTGACCTCATTCAGCAGCTCAAGCAGGTTTTGAATCTAGGATCCTATGGTCTTAGCTTCTAACGGCCATGCCACCAGGCCTAATCACTTCTTATTTTAGAGATAATAAATAACAGTCAAAGTATCATCTAGATTTCTCCTAGATAAACAAAAATAGAATGGATTTGAGAGTCAAATGGAATTATGGCAAAATATTAAAATAAAAATAATTCTCAATTGTGTATGTGTATCTAACACTGTATCAAACGGCTTTGTATCATTTTTCTCTGTGTAATATTCGCGGGAGCTTATTTTATTATTGTAATTACTGTAATTATCCCCATTGCAAATGACGAGACTAAGGCTTTCTGTGATGCAAGTGTTGCCATCAAAGTCACAAACCAACACAGCTCTGTCTAGAAAACTTAAAATTTAGAGTTGGGAACATCATTTAGATGGGACCCTTGATCCTCTCCTTTCAATATTACAAACCCACATTATTTTTTTAAGTAAATAAAGTTAATAGGAGGATGATAACATTGATACAAGCCTACATCCCACTCCTTTTGCAGTGTTTCAGCCATCGGTTATTTCTTCCTGTGTTCCCTTATGTTCCTTGTGGTCTTGCACTATGTTAGGGAGTGAGCACTGATGTCCTCTCATGGAGGACCTCTCACCATTTCAGTCTCATCCCTTCGTCTTCCCAACAGTTACAGCCAGTGCTTTAGTACCTAGCAATCCACATCTGATCCAGTGTGGCATCATGATGCCATCCATCTTATATTGTTACAGGGCATTGCACTCTTAGAACTTAAGTTTGTTCTGCTCGCCACCCCCCCCCCCCCGGTTGGTTGGTTTTTCTCTGTCCCTACGCCCATCACCCAAGGACAGAGGAATTGTCTATCTGTTCAAAGTCGGGAAGAAGTATGTATTTCTGATGGTGGGCACTCCTCATCTTTATCCAGATTTCCAACTAATCCTGCTACTTTCACATCCATAATTTATCATGCCTTCTAAATATTGGGGTATCATCTACACCAGTGGTTCTCAACCTTCCTAATGCTGCTACCCCTTATTTAATACAGTTCCTTATGCTGTGGTGACCCCACTAGCATATTATTATTTTCATTGCTACTTTTATAAATCATAATGTAAATAAATATCTGTGTTTCCTGATGGTCTTCAGAAACCCCCAAAGAAGTCAATAGCCCACAGGTGGACACCACTGATCTACACCAAGGACCTTCGGAAAGCCACATATTTCTCCCTGGTATTTCTTTTATAATCATCTAAGCTTCAAACAGCTCTGTTAAGTCAATTATTTCTCTAACAATCTCTCTCCTAAAAACTAGTCTGGGTTTCTGGTCCACTGTTGCCTTTTTTTTTTTTTCTCACTGGCCTAGTGATCTAAAACTCATGTTTTGTGAATGCTAATGTATTTGGAAAGCCTTTAGCAAAAACAAAAAGATATTATGTTTTCAATGAAAATTCTTATGCTGAAAGAGATCTGCCCCTGAAACAATATGCGTTCCTTCTGTGGCATAATAATGAGATATGAGTTGGGCCAGTTTCTATATGAAAATACTTGAAAGTTACTCATATTTCCACAACTCTAAGGTCCCTTAGATTAGCAGCAAGTCACTTTACTTGATAAAAATAAAATATAATTATAATTTTTTTCAGTGTACTGCAGGGGGCTTAACTAGACATTACTAAAACTATTTACCACTGCTCTACAAATCTAATTATTATGGGGCTCTACATTATAATCTGTGCTAATGGCAAAGGCGCCTCCACACTATGTCTCCATGTGATATGGAGCTTTTCTCAAAGTGCTCCATGCTCCTACCTCACAAGCTCTCAGATGGCATCACAGACGATTACTGGCTGTCCTCAGAGCAATTCTAATTCAGCAGATCCTGCTGTGAGAGAGCTGGGTGTAAGCAAAAGCATCACAAACGCTTCAGAAGAATCTGGTTAATGAAGGATATAGTAATTCTTGTGTAAGCTGAATGAGATACATGACAGGTGTTCTTAGTGAAGTGACTAGCTGCTTTCCTACCTCGCTGCTTTGTAACTATGTGTGTTCTATCTTACTCTTTCAACATTGACTGTGTTCATTCATTATAATACCATGCCTGTGCCAAAACAACCACAGAACACAATCTGAATAGACGGATTAAAGGGATTGACGCCCACACTAAAGAAAAAGTTACTATTCAGTAACTTCCCAGCAAAACCTCAGCGATGTTTGAATATACACAAATAAAGATTGTATTCAATCTCTATTTTAAGTACAGTGTTACATTCCCTTGAGCTAAAGGCCTACACAATACCTAACCCTAGAACCAATGGGGAGAATGTAGGCACACCCTACAGTAACAGTGCTTAAAAAGAAACAGTTTTCCCTCAAAGCAGGTTATCTATTTTGGGCATTTATGTGGTACTTTATTTCTAGAACCTTAATTACAGAACCTTGCTAAAGGCAACTCCATTAATCCCCAGCTTAACGGCAGAGTTTCTAGTGGTGAAGGCAAATGGAAAACAAAGCACAGTGTATAAACATTGATGCAGTATTGCCATAATGCAGTTATTACCACTGCATAGCGCATAGCTGTCTCTGTCCAACTGAGAAAACTGTGTAATCAATCAAAAGGAACAAAAAATGAACCTCCAAGAAAACTGATTCTCCATATGATATACATCAAACGTCAAAACTCTGCATTATATCTCACTTTATGCAAAATTTTATTAGCTTAGTGGTAGATTTCTTAGAATTATTGTTTCCAAATGTTATGTAATTTTTAAAAATAATGTTAAATATCCCAAATCTCTATACAGAATGTGTGTGTGTGTGTGTGTGTGTGTATGTGTGTGTGTGTGTGTGTGTGTGTGTGTGTGTGAGACAGTGAGAGGAACAACAAGACAGAATGAGATTTGGGAGAGAGAGACAGACACTGGTAGAGGAGAGAGTCAGAGTGTCTCTGAAGGGAAGAATCAGCTTTGCATTTGCTCAGAGTCCCCAACAGGACTATAATGAAGCATACAGGAAGGAGATGACCTTGGCATGAAATGACACTCATTTTCAACTTAAAAACTAATTTCTCTTTATTAAAAAAATGGCTACTACAGAAAGATTGTGCCCTAGATACAGGCATGAGCCACTGGAAGAACCAAGCCTTCGGTTATGAACAGCTAAGCTTTGGAGTTTGGTGTTGAGATTCTGAGTGGAACTCGCTAAAAGATCTAGTCATCTCGCGAGGTTGATTACTCTGTCCTGTGAAATTTAATCATTCACAGAAAGAGATTCATGCCCCATTTCCTGCATCAGACAAAAAGACATACTGTGCGACTGAATGATGTACCTAATGATTAATCATTATATGGAAGAACGAGGAAGTAGCAGCTTACATCAATTATCACTTGATTTCCCCCTTTGTACCTTAATTTCCTTGGCTATAGGTACCATCCTGAGATGCTCCAAGGATTCAGGGAGCATGCAGGGCATTCAGAGCACAGTATGGAAAGCTACACCACCTAGTAACTAGGAGTCACTGCTGTCACTATTACTAAAACCTGGCCCTGTTTGTTCTACAGTGATATTTGATTAAGGTAGAGAAAAGATTTCTGTCAATTCTGGACCACTGGTTTTAGTTAGCCCTAACAACTGTTCTTGGCGCCATGGAAAAAGAGGCACAAAATGTGCCGCCTGGGACTGCCTAGGGAAGCAGTGCTCTCTGTAGCTGTGTTCACATTAGCCTCGGGATTAAGACAGTAACAAGTGGAAAAAGGATAGCGTTACCTAAAATACACTTCTGCAAACAGCGACAAACTGACACGTAGCCAACAAGACAATCTATGTAGCATTCATGCTAATATATTTTACAAATTAATTAATACCAATACTTTTTACTTACAGTACAGTTGTATTATTTAATTTACTGGATGAATATTACTCAGTAGCTAAATAATGGTCAACTGGGGACTTGGTGCTAGGTCTAAGGATATGATTCACTTCCTGGTTGGAACTCAGTCATTTAACACGGTGAATCACTAGGACATGATGAATGGATGTGCAATTCTTTTCTCTTTCTTGAAGAGTTTAGATTTTTTTTCCTATTACATCATTTATTATAAACTAGACACGGTAGATGAGTAAAAACTATACGGTGAATAAATGTGCACTTTAAAAACAACTAAAGCTCTCATTTTGTAATGGAAAGCTATAAATCTTTCCATAATCTTACTTAAAAGAGCACATGGACATAGATCCCCCCTTACACCATCCACCTGTGTCTTCTTTAGCTTGTCAGTGTCCTGCCTCACATTTATATATAGTATATAATTTGTTAACTATCACAACTGTAGAACAATAAAATCTTTTTGTGTACTATGGAGTAGATACTCTATCAACATACAGTTGGCTCAATAAGAAAAATCAAATAAAATAGCAATTCAAATATTTTCAATACTTTTCACAAACCTTTAAGAAGAATATAAAAGTGGTAGTTTCTAAGAAATATTTAATATTCTATATTTAAAACCTACCCATGAAAAAGATGCACTGTCTAAAGCCATTTTACTTCTAGTACTAAACAGATATTTTCAATTGAAAGACTATAGTCCTTAAGCATAATACACATGAATAAACATTCAAAAATTATTACAGATTTGCTAATAAAGTGAAGAGCAAATTAAACAAAAAAGCTTTATATACATTATCCCAACATTAGTGGATAAGCATGTTATAAGAATAAAATTAACTTTATTCCCACAACCTGTGGGTTATGGCACCAATGGAAAACCGGAACAAATTCGTAAGAATTTGGAACAGAAAAAATTTCTGTAAAGCATAAAACGAATGCTGTCTTGGAATACATAAAATATCCTAGTTGTAAATCAATCTTTATCAAAAATGCTTGGGAAAATGACAGTAATTATGGAAATGTTTTAGATAAAATCCCAAAGGCATTATAAACATTTCTGAACTATTAAGCATAGCCGCTACAGGTAGTGCTCATACAACTGATATGAAGACTACTGAAGAAGGGTCGAAGTAAATTAAAATGTCACGTTCACTGTAGTCAACTCATGCCCATCAGTAAATGCTAATTTGCAATACTCTTCCCAATTTCTGTTCAGTGAAGTGCTCAACTCAAAACTCATCCTGCTAGGCCAACCACAACAGCGGCTTGGGGATGCCTGCCACTGTATTAGATGTGCTGTATTTTTAATATTTAGAGACATCTAGACCTCCTCAACTCCTGTACTCCTTCATAACATCTTACTACTTTCTTCTAAGTATGTTTTCTCTTTCAAATGAACAAATACCAAACCACTTCTGACTACCTCTTTCCATTAGATTATTCAGTCAAATTCAATACATACTTGTCCAATGAGAGTCTCCTTAAGAGGAGAAAGTAGGCTGGGCTACTCAAATGTTATTTGGCCAGCCTTGTGATATAACCTCTCACATTCACACTAAGGTGCTTATGAAGGCAAAGAAAAAGTCCAAGGATCCAAAATCCAAAGTGAGACACTAGGTCATCTACCCAAGAGATCTTCTTGCTGGGTGTGGTGGCTCACTTCTGTAATCCCAGAACTGGGGAGGCTGAATGGAATAGGATCACGGTGAATTGAAGACCAGCCTAGGCTAGAGTGAGACTCTGTCTTAAAATCATCGTCACCACCACCACCATCATCATCATCCCTTACACAGAACCATCAATGAAATTGTACACAGAGAAAAAGTAAGGGAAAGAAAAACACTGCAATCGAAAGAAGTAGACTGAAACATCATGAAAGAGACAGCACACCACTGTTCCTACTATACATTTTTGTTTGCTTGTTTGTTTTTGTTTTTCGAGGCAGGGTCTCTCTGTGTAGCCTTGGCTGCCTGGACTCGCTTTGTAGACCAGGCTGGCCTCGAACTCACAGAGATCTGCCTGCCCCTGCCTCCTGAGTGCTGGGATTAAAGGCGTGCGCCACCATGTCTGCATTTTTAAGGGGATAGAAAGATGGCTTAGTGGTTAAAGAACTCTGCCTTTGCAGAGAACCTGAACTCAGATCCCAGAGCCTGTCACCTGTGACTCCAGCCCCATGGGTTCTAATGCCTTCTTTTGTCCTCTGCAGGCACATATGTACATAGAAATAAAAATATACCTTGTTTTTAAAAGTTGTTTGCTAAGACTCAAGGAGACTTTTTCAGAACCCGATGTTTCTTTGCTCTTCTTGAAATGTGATCCATGCCAATCAGGTGAATAATGCACTTACAGTCATGTTGGCACATTTTGAGACAAGCAGAGTGACTTCCGATTTTGTTAGTTAAAATTACTGACAAGGCTAAAATAGTAGATCGAGAAAACTCAAAATCCTGACGTAAGATGAATAAAAACCTGGAGCACTGGAATTAAACCATAATGATTCTAGAGACCACGGATATTATGGCCCAGAAAGTGAAGGCTTAACCTGTGCTAAATGTAGAACGTGGTGATGGTCATTGCTCCGCATAGCTCTAAGTGACAGCCAGACTGCCCTAAGTGTTTGCTTTGTTCTCAGCCTTCTACAGTCCAAGGAAATTAAAATTTGTCTAGAATCATTCCTAAACAAAACTTTAAATTGAATCATCATCATCATCATCACCTACCCTTACATTTTAACATGCTGCTCTCTCTTATGAAAGTCTTTGTCCCCTCCACAATGTCACCTTCAAAACTGCTGCTGTCTAAAATGACTTAACATATCTGAAGAGGCTGGGCTAATTAATGTGTCAATCACACCCATAAATGGCCTCCTGCCTGAGTAATGACTTAATTTCACCTCATTGGTTTGGAAGCCATGTGAACTGACACCATGAGGCTAACCATCAACTCTTGCCAGTCATGCTGACAAGGAGAGCTAGAGACCGAAGCCAAGAGTTCTCAGTAAATGCTGACTCTCTGGCCTGCTATCCACAGGCCCACAAACCCCAAAGGGACTTAGGCTGTACACCCTTGGAGGCCCTGTGATGTAGCAGGTTCCTTCCCCAAGACTGAAGTAATGAGATGTTTAGTGGCCTTTCTGTGAATTTTGCCACAGTTTGAATAAGAAATAGCTTGTATCACCAAAACCACACATTAGGAGTTAAAAGTATCTATGTAATTTTTTTCTGACGTCTTAAAAAGTATTTTCCACCACAAGGATAGAAATTGATAAAGACATTCAAATCTTGAAAATCACGAACTGCTCACTTTATTATTATAATAATTCAGATTATTTTTTCTCAGTATAAATTTTTGAGATTTGGGTTTTTTGTTTGTTTGTTTTTGTTTTGTTTTTTTATATGTGTGCAGAGGACAAAGATATTACCTCTCAGTAGCCAGCTACTGGAGTCTCCTCTTCTCCTGTGTCAGCTAACTCTGATGCTCTGAAAATCTGTCTAACCCCAGGATCTGGTAACAGGAAGTAGAAGAGGACTTACAAGAATCAAACCCAAATCCTATTCCAACTGCTAAGCCATATCACCATGATTATAAACTTACTTTCTTTCTGCTTCTTTTAATTTTATTGGATTATTTTTTAAAGGTTAGACAGTTTCACTACGTAGCCAAGGCTAGTCTTGAATTCACTATTTTTCTACCTTAGCCTGAAGAATGCTGTAATGGCAGGCATATGCTATAACACATATAAGTACCAGACAATGAGGAAGATCAACTATGGTGGTTAATTTTTTTTCTCAGCTTAATACAAGATGGGATCATCTAGGAAGAGAGAGAAAAAATAATTCCACAAGATTAGCCTGCAGGCCACCCTGGAGGGCAATTTTCTTCTTTAACAGTTGGTGTGAGAGGGCCCAGCCCATAGAGGGTGGTGCCATGTCTGAGCAAGTGGTCTGAGTTACAGAAGAAAGCAAGTTGAGCAAGACGTAGGGAGCAAGCCAACAAAGCAGCATTCTTCCATGACCAAAGCAATCTGGACAGGAAAGGGTTTATTTCAGCTTACAGTTTACAGTGGACCAGGCAGGAACCTGGAGGCAGGAACTGAAGCAAGGACCATGGAAACATTTCCCAATATCTTACACAAATAAGACTGTGGTTCCCCTGCAGGTTCTTATCTGTGAGTTCAAAAGCAAAGGCTTAAGGAGATAGCTCAGTTAGCAAAGTGCTTAATAAATGCACTTTCTCCTCCTTGAACAGAGAGATGAGATAGCCACAAGCAGGTTGAAAGAGGAATGATGTTCCCACAGTCTCACTACTGTGACCCAGGAAGGCCTGGGCCCTATTACATAGTCTAGGATGCTCTCAAATCTATGCTTCCTCCTGCCTCTGCCTCCCAAGAGCATAGGTGTGTACCACCAAGGCAGGCTATTTTATTTTTCTTTTGTAGTACCTGGGATCTTCAAATCCAAACATTCAGGAATGCTGGGCAAGCATCCTCCCGCTAGGTCACTGTGCCTTCCCTATAATCTACCTTCATTCCTCTTGGGAACTGGCTCACAGATGTGCAGGAGAGGGAAAGTCATTACACAACCACCAGATGCTCCCACTCTGACCCTTAATTAGCCCAGGTTCTGGCGACAGACGCATGAACATGAGCATAGAAAAGCACGGTACAAGGTGAAAACGGATCCTTTACGTTCATGGCTATGTTGCCACATCTTCTTGAGGAAGTGTATTCTATCTAACTATCCATTCTATCCTGCCCTCTACAGACTAGTGATATCACACTGAATGTCATGAGATATGAAAGCACACAAGACAGGGCATCACTTTCAACCATCAAATAAATGGCAACATTCCATGCTAGCATCAGGATGTAGAATAATGCTCACATGTTGCTGGTCTGAGGGCAAGTAATTTGGAAACCTTCATTCAATACAGTGAACTGAACTCATAAGAAGAAACATCCCAATAAGTCTTTTCACCTATTGTGGTGCCATACAAAATGAAACAAGGTGTTTTTGCTGCTACATTAAGCAATTCAGCTTGGAACTAAGGAAAGAAAATGTCCAGGATCAGAAGTGGAGAGGGAATACAGAGAGAGAGAATCCACAGCTGAAGCTGGAGAAGTCTGGGCCTGAGTTAAATGCACACATTAACAGTTAAATGCAGACGTCGGGCTAATCCACTTACAAGACACCACAGCATCCCAATGTATGAATCAGTTTTCTTTTACTGTGATAGATGCTGGAGATAATTTCAAAAGGAGGAAAAGTTTATTTTGGCTCGTGGCTTCAGAAGTTTTAGTTTATAGCTGCATAGCCTCATCACTTTGGGTGTGTGATGTCACAGCCTCTAGCACTTAGAATTGATTTTCAAAGGCCTATTATTGCATCCTGGAAGCAAAGAGAAAGGAGTCATTCAATCATGTCTGCTTTAGCTTATTTCTACCAACTAGACAAGGTGTCCCACCATGTTCTAAGGAGATCAAGCCTTTAACATACTAACTTTGAGGATTTAAGATTAAACTCCAACACCCAATGAAAGAAAGCAATAGGCTTCTCCTTAGCTCTAAGGGCACCTAAAAGATCATTCCAAGAGGTAGTGCATCCATGCCCGCCAGATGCTCAAAATGTACCACACACAGTGCTGGGACCCCAAGCAGAACAAAGCCACGACAGTCTCTGTCTGTACGGTTCTTTAACCCAGTGAATCAGGGATATTGGGAGGTGGGGGTGGGAGAGGGGGACTGTCACCTAGCAAACATGACAACTGTAAGAAAGTAGAGGGAAAATTTCACACCCAAATCTATGCACACATGTACCAGAACCACCACACAATACTTGCACTTCAAGCACTGGGGACGAAAGGGTCTGAAAAACAGGCAGGATGTAAAAATCCAAACAATGAGAAGAAAGGAAACTTCATGGGGAAAAATTTAGTAAAATACAACAAATTCTTGGTAAAAGGAAAATCAATGACATAATTCATTTGACAAAGTGATTTATAGTCAGGCAAGAATTAAAGACAAATCAGTGAATTGAAATATGGGTATCAGATATTATCTAGAACTTTATACTAAATCATGACTGTAAAAACCTTAAATAAGCCAGTCATGGAGGCACAAGCTTTTAATTCCGGTATTCAAGAGGCAGAGTCAGGCCAATCTCTGAGTTTGAGGTCAGCCTCATTTACAGAGTGAGTTCCAGGAGAGGCTACACAGAGAAACCCTGTCTTGATTCCCACTCCAATGTGTGTGTGTGTGTGTGTGTGTGTGTGTGTGTGTGTGTATAGTAAACATATATCCAGTAGTTACACTTATTACATAAAAACAAAACTAAAATACTGACAAAGCTACATGTGTAGAGATGTTCTCGAGTGAATTTTAATGCTAAAGTTCAAAACCAAAAGCAATTGCAGCATCCGCTGATTTAGGCTGCTCTATATTCATCTGGTAGAACAGTATGCATTGATTAAAAATAAGAACGAAGTTTGTGAAGCAATTGAAAGATAAGTGTTTTAAAACTAAACCAGTGGGGGAAACATCATGAAATGTTTTTGTTCAATAATAAAAGATAATTTGCTTATATTCTATTCATATTGTCTGTAGACCTGTAGTTAAGGGCTGAGAATTGTGAATTACCTGCTGTGGTGCTTTGGATGAGAATGGCCCCAAAAGGCTCATATATTTGAAGGCTTTGCCATCAGGGGGTACCACTACTTGAGAAGGAATAGGAAGAGTGGCCAGGAAGTGTGTCACTGGGGGTGGGCTCTTTCTCTTCCTGTTGGCTACAGATATGGCTCTAGACCTCTACTTGTTCAGCAATATGCCTGCCTGTGTACTGCCAGCTGCTTGCAGTGTCAGGCTTCCCTCCATGACAATAGACTAAACCTCTGAAACTGTTCAGCCAGCCCCAATTAACGCTTTCTTCTTAAGAGCTGCTGTGTCTCTTCAGAGCAACAGAGCACTTAGACACCTACAGTGGGGACTCTTTCAAGGGGAAACTTTCAACTCTTTTTACTTTATTTTATATGTATAAATGCTTTGGTGCATACGTAGACACACACATACACACACCACTTGCACGCCTACTATCTAAGGAGGACAGAAGAGGGCCATTTGGAGGTGGAGTCATTTGTTTGCTGGGAATCAAACCCAGGTCCTCTGGAAGAGTAACTAGTACTCTTAACTGCTGAACCATCTCTGCAGGCAGTCTTCAACTCTTGGTTCACAGTTATAATGTAAAAAATCATATATTGTATTATATTATATCGCTCTTTTACAGATCTCTTTTCCTTAATTACAACATAACCACCTCCAACATAAAAGGACACCTAATGGCATCCGCTCTTTGGTGGACATTGAAGCAGCGTGCACTGAGCCACCTCAGACCAGAGAGCTTTGGAAGGACTCCCAGGCTCCTAGTCATTCAGAATGGCCACCTGAGATGATGGAGGCTTTGATAGCACTTTCCTGAGTTTGGCAGAATGCTTCCCAAAAAAACCTGAATTAACAGTGCATTACTGGATCTCTGTAAATAACTCTTCTTACCTATTTGTCAGGGCACTAAGACACAGTGTAGACCGTACTTAGCTAAATTCTAAATGCTTCTTTTAGAAACAGCACTACAAATCAAGACTGAATTCTCCATGTAAATAATACTTTTCCATTATTCCAGTTTTTTATAGGCTTTCAAAAATCCAGGCTTAAGAAAAGTGTTTCAAAAGGCCTTCCAAGGACCTGGAGAGCTGCTCCAGGAAGCTTAGGGGAGGAGCACTGGATGGCCCAAAGCCCAAACCACATAAATCTGCCTTTCCGTGGCTTACGTGCCATTCCAGCTGACAGCAAGCTTGTTCTGTTGCTTGAAAAACAGAATATCTTTCTGCTTTCTCATCACCATGAAGTCATTTCACCTTGAACCCTTATGTTACGCAAGACATGTCTGCCTTTAAGCTGCAGAGTCAACAGGTTCACATGGAGGCTTTACATCCTCTGATGTCTCAATATGCTGATATTTCGGTGTCGAGTAACAACAGACGAAGCTCCCCTGCATGGCCTGAAGAAGCCACATGTTGAAGACCAAGTTCACAGGACCTACTGTGTCTGCTGCTGCCATAAGTCCCGCACAAGGGCTTTAGAAAGTAGCTGTTTCTTTCTTTCTGATGCTATTCACAGAATCTAAATGAAGAATTTGTATGACTGTAGAGCAGGGAGGCCAGCTTTCTAAGAAACAGAGAGTTGACCTGCGTTGTGGCCCTTGATGTTTGTGCATACTTATCCATTTATAACTGTGTTTTTCATTTTTCCCTTTTCACAAAGCACCTCTGGTTTACAACGGCCCAGAGCACCACAGAGCTCCTAAGTACTCTGCCTTCTTCTGGTGATGGCATCGTGATGCAGGCTGCTCCTGTGCCAGCCACTGAGGATTCACGGCTGTGGTTCCTACTGCCTTGGACTTGACAGACATTTATTCTCCCACGGCTAGGACTTCTCTGCTCTGGCTATTTCCCTTCAGCAGCTACTCCTGCTTCTCTTCAGGATAAGACTCTTAGGGCAGGAAGCCTGGCCTGGCTGGAAGCTGGCAGGTATGGCTGAAGAGGAAGGACACATAGGCTACGTAGAGCTGAAAGAGTCAGGCACAGGAGGGAAGACGTTTATGGCTGATGACAGGCATTTCTGGGGCAGCCACATGGCTCCATGTGACGTGTGCTGCAGGGACAGGGTCAGGAGCAGACTAGGTACCCTTGTGTCAAGACATAAATGCTGTAAGTAGCATGCCCCTAGACAGTGGCTGACACTTTCTGACAAGATTCAGTTTTCAAAATTACATCTAAGAATGGTAACCTTGACTACTGAATTGTGTGTGTTGGGGATGGGGGAGGGGAAGAAACTTACCCCACATACAAAGAAACAATCAAGATAAAAAAATCTAATTTAAAAACATGCATCGGAAGTAGACTTTTTCCAAGGCTTGACATTATTTGGCTGTTGGACAATGAGAGTAAGCACAAATGCTGACATCAATTGCTTTTGGTGCCCATCACAGGCTTTTCCTCAATCTAAACTTCTCTTCCAGAAACCATACACCTCACCAGATGTTAAAGACAAAGGACATTAATAAAACTGCGTGGCACCAGCTACAATAGCAGACACATGAAAATGCCCAAAATATAATTTTCTTTGATAAGGATATCTTTATTTTACGTGTGTGTGTGTGTGTGTGTGTGTGTGTGTGTGTGTGTGTGTGTGTGTGTGAGAGAGAGAGAGAGAGAGAGAGAGAGAGAGAGAGAGAGAGAGAGAGAGAGAGAGAGAGAGAGATGGGAGGGGAAGACAGACAGAGACAGACAGACATATGTGTAACACAGTGCCGAGCACCTGGTGATTACAGAACTACTTGCAGGAACTGACTCTCTCCATGCAGATCCTGGAATCGCACTTTGTGCAAAGTACTTTTACCTGCTGAGCCATCTTGCTGGCTTTATATTTAAAAAAATAATGACATAGGTTATGATGATCTGCGCATACGCTGTATAAAGTGAGTAAATCAAGCTAGTTAGCATGCCCGTCACCTCATCTGCTTGTGTTTATTTGGTACAATATTTTAAGTGCAAGTGATTCTGAAACATTTGACACATTGTCACCATGGTGTGCAGTAAACCCCCATTCATTCATTTATTCATTCGTTCGTTCGTTCATTTTCTAGCATCTGTGTGCATGTGCAGCATTTGCATGCCATGGCACCCGTATGAGGCTCAGAGGACAACTCTGAGGAAACAGTTCTCTCGTGCCTTCTCTACCTTATGGGTTCCAGGGATGGAACTCGGGTCTAAGCACATCACATAGTACTAGGAAGTAAGCACCAGCTAGCTCCCTCAGCAGTCAAGCCGGCTCCCAACCCTTCAGAAGCAGACCTGAGAGAAAGGCACTGCCTTTAGCAGCACCAACTGCAGAAAGACGTCCTAGTTGGGGGTGGGGGTGGGGGGCAAAGCAGAAGATATAAACCTCTGCGGTAGTCTCCCTGCTAACAAAAACATTTCGAATGCAGGCAATCCGTAGGCGTTTGAGGTCCATTAAGATTTCTGTAACTGTAGATCTCATTTCATACTGAGAACCTAACGAGCAGCTAAAATCTACAAGCAGAAATGGTCTTGGTGTCTGCCCCCACCTCTCCCCACCTGGATGGAAACAGTAATTCTAGAGGGCTGCTCAGGGCTCTCCTCCTGTCAGGGTGAGAGATGGGGGACATTCTTGCTTGTTTTTAGGCTATTGTGCATTTTTTCACTTATCATTGCTTTGAATCGTATCAGTCAGCATAATAAAAAAAAAAAAAATGATTTTGTTTCCCTGTCTCAGCACAAATTTTACAAAGGCCATGCCGTGAGGTGCCGAGTGATCCACCACAGTGTGGTTCTGCCACACACAGGAGAAATCTTATATTTGACTCAGAATTCAGAACTTAAAGCAGGAAACAGAGCATGTGAACATGAATAAACAATGATTCCTAATTTTAACAATTATTATTCAAATTTCAACTCCATAATTTAATAGAAGAGTGAGCCTCTAAGAATCAGCAGGAAGGAGTCCACCCAGTTATTTCAATTTATTCCTATTGTCATATTTTAATTACTAGTTAACAAAACATATCATTACATCCTATCAGCCATGGTGCATAAAAGTAAGAGGCGGTACAGTAACAGGCGACTCTTCCCCCAGCATTCACTAGATCCTTTACTCTAGAATTTTCAGGTGTAATCCAACAAACCTGAAAGTCAAATTCACTTTAGACACTAAGATACACTCAGCAAGGTGGAATAAACACAAAAAGACTGATGGCAAAACCATGTGCAGAGCCTCCTCTGTAATCTCGACATGCAGAAGGCTGCAGCCAACTGGGGCTGCAGAGTGAAGAACAGCCCAGCAGCCCCTGGAGATAGAGTGCCTGTCTAAAACCTAAATTGAAAAGGGGAGACAAAAGAGGAGAAAACACCTTACACAGAATTGCACCACTCTAACAACTCTAACCTTAGAATACTTTCGCCTTCTTTTATTTCCTTATGGGCAAAGTCTTCTAAATCAGCAGCTGGAGAGAATATTTAATCAATAAAAAGATTGAAGGATAATTTAAAAATTAATATTCTGCAATATGTCAAATCAATAAGTAAGAGATGATCTCTGAGTTGATTAGAAAGGTGAGACTGTTTGCCAAGGTCACTTTAAATGTTCTCGTTTTACGTGATGGAAAGATATCTCTCTTACATCATGCTGCTACCATGAATACTAGTGTTTTGAAAACTAATTTATGGAATAAAATATAAAAGAAAGAATACTAGAGGTAAGTATCCCAATCTTGCAGTCTAAGGATTTATGCCTATTCAGTTTTCTAAAAGTCTTTTTTGCCAGAATAATTCATTCAGGACTGGCCATTCCATTAATACAGAATACTGCTGGGCTATAACTACAGTTCAAGAAAGCACATGAAGAATTTCCTTAAGACACAGGTACTTGGATGTCCGTAAGACACTTGGGTATCTTAAGTCAGTGTGTTTAGATTATATTCCAGGGGGTCTATTTCTCCACTGCACATTCAAATCTGAAAGGCAAAATGTATTACTAGAATACTTAAAGATATAACCAGATTTTCCTTAGGAATTCTTGAAATGGGTATTTAAGGATGAAGTACCAGTTTTGTTTTTGGTTTGATTTGGTTTTTTGAGACGGAGTTTCTCTATGTAGCACCAGGCTGGCCTCAAACTCACAGAGATCTGCCTCTGCCTCCCTGAGTGCTGGGATGAAAGGCAGACGGGGCACCACACCCAACCTGTTTTCTTTGTTTAAACAAGTTATAATGTATTTTCAGTGTGTGTGTGTGTGTGTGTGTGTGTGTGTGTGTGTGTGTGTGTGTGTTAGTGCAACTGAATATGGAGGCCACAACAGGGTGTCGAGCTCCTTGGAGGCGAAGTTACAGGAGGTTGCTTGAGAGCAGCCCCGTGTTGGTGCTGGGAACCAAGCTTAGGTAGGTCCTGCGTAAGAGCCAGTCCATCTCTCCAAGCCCGGTTTTAAAAACAAGACTTCTTTTCAGGGCACAATTCATGTCTTTATACCAAACAGCATATATCTTTAGTTCATAGAATCTCATACATTAAAAACACTTGCTCACAGACGCAGTAGTGGCATCAAGTGGCAGAGTCCTGTGCTTCTAACTGCTGAGCCACCAACAGGAAGGAAGAGAGATCTGAGCGTAAACTGTAGGCTGACCAAGGAAGCCCACAACTGAAATCAAGGTTTCTCAATGCTTGGAAGAGATAGGACATGAAGAACTGAGTCATCACAAGACAGCTGGCCGCAGTCAGTTCAACAGCATCTGCACTGATGGTTTAAGAAGGTGCTGGGGTAGGGAGGGGAATCATAATTGTTCTCTGACCTTATTCATTTGAAGGTGTTAGTGGTTTGACTTGAGATCTACTGTGGTTTACGTATTTGTTTCAGGTTTATAGCTATATAATTGTATAGGAGATAAACACAATCTGTGTGACAAGTACTAGTGGGTGTTTTGTGTGTATTATAGTGGAAGTGCCAACGTCTATACATTTCCCAATGTTAACTAACCCTGTTTCAAGCTTGTTTTCAAAGCTGTGTTCATCCTTTCACCTGGTGCCCAGAGAAGTCCTAGCCCGTTTTCAGGATCAGGCAAATGCAGCACATGTCAGTCACCTGGGCAGAACTGCAGGCTACGAAACTAACGTAGAGTGCTCATATTAAACATGGAAGTGAATCTGAGCTATGACTGATGTACATCTGTGTGGCTGCCTAAGTTTGTGTGGACCATATGTGTGCCTTGTGCTTGATACCCACAGAGGTCAGAGGACATCAAATCCCCTAGATTACTGTTAGCTGTGAGTTACTTGATGCGAGTGCTCTGGACCAAACCTAAGTCCTCTGCAAGAACAGTAAGCACTTTTAACCACTGGGCCATCTCGTTCTCCAGTGTTTCGGTTTTTTGTTTTGTTTTGATATTTAAAAAGAGGTGGGCGACAGATAAGACCATTATAGAAAAGTGCAACCCATCAAAATGAAGACTTGTGGAGCCCAGTCCTAAGTGATACATTACAACACAACTCCTGCACCTAAGGCTCAGGGACCGCTGTGGCTGTGGAAGAACTGTCAGAGTCAGGGAAACGGGGAGCTTACTCTGAGACCATGTCTCCTGGGAGTGTGAAAACACTGCAGCCATAAAGTCTCACCAGCATGGCTGCCTAAACATGAGCTGAGCAAGGATGACACCAGTACACATGCTAATGACAGGGAAATTTCATGAGGCCTAGGCCCTAGACAACGAACTACAGGCAGCTACGTTATGCTGAGATCTGGAGACACAGTCTTGCCCAAGGGATGGCACACCACCTGGTTATCTAACACCAAATAGTCAGCCCTGAAAACATGTACAAGTAACATTTATACAGACTGAGTGGGCTGTATTTATGTATTTAGGAGCGTGCATGCGCACAGAGGAAATGGTGTAATTGTATTATGATCTCAAAAAACGTGTATTAAGAAGTGGGAAAGGGGAAGAGACACACTTCAAGGTGTTCACACCGTAGCCATGCAACGAAACTGGAGAGGATGCCTGATGGGTGTCAGCTAAGGAAGAGCTGACCGTCTGCCCCCTGCTAAGTGCCAAGTTCCTTGGCCACCTGTGGTTAGCCACTGATGTCACAAGCAGGTTAAAAGCGGATTGACGGTCCCACAGGAGGAAATTTAAAATAAAACATCCCCAAAACCAACTCTTCTCAGAACTCAAGTATGAGCCTCAGAACCAGAGCTGACAAGAGCTGGCAGGCTTTGGCTTGTTCCCACCAAAATAGTCATGTTTTTCCTTATACACTTCTTAGACGATCAGTCACCTTGAGGGATGAAACTACCCCCTTAATCAACTACAGCTTCTAGGCTATATGTAAAGATAGGTCCGTGCTGGTCCACACCCCATGCCCGAAGTGCCTGAGAAGATGTGGTTCGCTTTTAGGTTTTTACAAGTGTTAAGAGTATTCGCACCCAATCTAAAAATCTGAACTTTTAAACACTCCAGAACCCTTTGGAACATCATATGGCAGCATTCCAGATGATTTTAATGTTGAAGCACGTTCAGTCTCATGTGTTCAGACTGGGGTGCTCAGCCTGTAGTTGGGGAAACAGGGCAGCCAAGGGAACCTGAAGGAGCCTGTTCAAAACAGGTCTTATGCAGTCAACATGCCAGGTAATGCTTCGGACCAAAATGAGAACAGAACGTCTATTAGAAGTTCATAATTTTATAGTCTTTTTAAAATCTGTTGCAAAGTGGCCACTTCAGACGTTGTAAGGTTACGAGGAAAGTAAAATCTATGTGTGTGGAAAGTGTCAGGGCCCCGAGTTTGCAAGCAAGGAGGGGAGTGAAGACCTGGGTACACTTGTGTGCTTCCAGAGCATTTAGAAAAAGGAACAGCTGAACTGGCCCCAGCTCCTTCCCTCCTCACCCCACAGGAGTTTGTACTCGGATAGTGTCAAGTGGGAGAAAGCGGCTGAGGGACACGGTACACGTGAGGCATACAGAAAGAGGGCAAGAGTTGGGAAGTACAAAGCGGGTGGTGAGACTATAGACAGGAATATGGCTGAGGGTCACTGTCCAGAGAACAGCTACGGTGAGGACTGGAAACGAGCCTTTGAAGGCGCTGTGACAAGTGCTCTAGAGGGAACATTTTTCCTCCACCCTCCTCCTAGGAAGAGGCGCTGATGTTTGGAGAAAGGACCGGAGCTAAAAAGCAGAAGTTAGGTAGGACAGCTGCTTAAGAGCAGCTGACGGAATGGAGGTGACGAAATCAAGAAGATTCTGCTGAAATAAATGAATTGAGGAGAGAAGATTAGGGATACCAGTGACGAAGGGAGAGCAACGAGGCTAGGAATGAAGAGAATGTAGAGGAAGCGGAGGGTGAAGCATGAGCCAGAGTCAGGAGACTGAGCAGGGTGACCCAGGGACTAAAGGCAGTGCCTCACTCACACACAGGCATCTTCCCAGGTCCATTTATGCTAGTGTTGCTCTAGAACTGCTTTAGATGCACTCAGGACACTTGTCTCTTTCCACTAGGCTCTCCCTCCCTGCATACCTGTGTTCTGGCTACTGCCACCACTCAGCTACGAGGAGGCCTTCAGGTTGACCTGAGGAGACTCTAAGTTGAGGACACATGAACTCTCAATGTGGAGGATGGCTCTGTATTTCTTCTAGTCACTTGGAGCATAAAGCGAATTAACTGGTGGGGTACTGGCAGGTGGCTAACCCTCAGGAATATCTTTCTGAGACAGCACTGGCTGGGCAGGGTGTGATGAAATCACGCAGACACTGAGAGAAAAAAAAAGAAGGTCTGAAACATGAAGACATACAATCACATATAGAAAACCCTTCCTACCACCACGCACAAAACAATAAACAGTAAATTTTGTTCCCTATGTTTGGTCAGAACTAAAGTTTTCTTGTCAGTTTAACAAGTAACTTAAAATAAAATATCACACCAAAAAAGAAAATTAAACTCTTTTCTGATAGCAATGATTAAAAACAAAACAAAAACAAAAAAGGGAATTTATAACCATTCCCTTTATAGAACAGAAACCTGTCTAGTGTTTATCTTATAAAGCTCAGTAGTCAATACTAAAAACACACTACAATTATGTGAGCAGAGTGTGGGTCTTTATAGTCTACATTTTTAGACTAGATTAGACTTTGCTCTGGGTGGAGTTTATTCTTTGAACTCCTGAAGTCCTGAGTGGAGGGAACTCGAGCACCACAGAAACAAACATGGAAACAAAGAACATCACACACTCAGAGAAAAATAGAAAAAGAAAACCACAGACTTGGAGGATATCGCTGAGGCTCCCTGAAACAACACAGAACTAGTATTCTAGATGCAACTGAGCTCTAAACATTAGAGACAAATGCCTAAAGTCATGACAAAGTTCAACGAAGAAAACATAAACAACCTGTAATTTGCTAAAGCAAAAAAAAAAAAAAAAAAAAGCTCAACTTCACTGTAAACCGGGGAAATAAGTATATAAAGCATGGTTCTTTTTCATACCGAGCATATTGGCCAAACAAAATACAATATGCAGAGCCAGAGCAGTACAGAGGTAATGAAAAAGCTGGACCTTCCATCAGCTATGGGAGCAAACACCAGCTGGCACAGTCACTTTGGTAACTCCAGCCAAGCTAAAGATGCTTAGGTTTGTAGGGCAACCAAACCTTCCCTCAGTAAAATTCCCTGTGTGCTGTCTATAAAAGCAACACCAAACAAGAAAAATAGCCTAAATGTTGTATGACATCATGTGCATGTGCTCACATACATGTGCATGAAGTCACATGGAGCCTAGTGGTCGCTAGAAAGTGTCTTCCTCGGTCATCCACCTTGTTTTTGAGACATGGCGTCTCACTGAGGCTGGAGCTCACCCATTTGGCCAGCCTGGCTTGGCAGTGAGCACTCAGTTGCTTACTTGTGCTCTAGAGATTGAACTAAGGTCCTTACATTTGTGTGTCCAATGAGTCCCCGTTAGCTGCAGGATGAAGGCACCAACTCCTTGCTATGGAACAAAGGCTCCGACTCATGGTCACTTCTTCAGTGAACCTTTGCTTCCACTGAGCCAATCCGAAGCCCTGAAGGAAGCAGGAGCCTGCTGCCGTACTTCCCATTCCCTCAGGCTTTTTGCCTGGCTCATTCCTAAATTGCCTTCAGCTGTTGCCTGAGGCCTTGCTGTCACAGCAGCCTCCTGACAACCTTCCTGTTCTAAGCTGTCCCTGCAGCCACACCCAAGAATAACACAGCGCCCAGGACTAGTGCTCTGTGTGGGACCCAGGCTGCCTAGCCCAGAAGTCTTTGATCTAAATTCTGCCAAGTTCACCACCACATGGCTATTTTAACCTCCCTAGGCTTCTGTCCTCCCAGATACCATTAGTTCCCTTTGTATAAGCAAGGCTGTCCCCTTAGTCTCACTATCCACTCTCTTGCTGTCCTCTCTCTCTCCCACTATCTCTCACTAGCTCCACTATTCCTTCTCAGATAATTCTCCCTTCTCTCACAGCTGGCCCTGGCCATGTCTGGTCTGTTTCTTTTCTCTCTTCTCTGAAAATTTTCTCTCTTTTACTTACAATAAGAATGTTAACCATACATACATATGTATGTTAACATATGTTAACAATGTTGATGAGAGTTGCAGAGCATTCATGAGAAACACTGCTTGACAGTTTGCATAAACCAGTTTGGGTCCCCAGGGTTTTAGACCATGATCTGCACGGCCCTGGGGAACCCAAGGGCCCAAGAGGAATGTCCAGCATCACTGTGTCCGACCATGGACCAGCTCTACGCCTGTGCTGCCGAATGCTGTTGTCCCTGTTCACAAGAACACTTACAATGTTCCTATTGAGAATGAAAAACCACAGCTTAGCCAGGCTGAGTTCAAGGCCAGCCTGGTCTACAAAGGGAGTCCAGGATAGCCAAGACTACAAGAGAAACCCTGTCTCGAAAAACAAAAACAACAAAAAAAAAGAAAAAATAATAAAAGAAAAGAAAAGCCGTAACTTTCATTTATTCAACAATAATTTATTCTAATTTATAGATATAGAGCACAGAGGGTCTATAAATACAGATGCAGGGACTATAATATAAAACCCTGGCTGGGCATGGTAGTATAGTCTCGGCCACCTGGGAAGCTGAGGAGGGAGAATCAAATGAACTCAGTCAGGCTTTGGAGACTTGTCTAAGCCATAACCAAGGCTCTGTCTCAAAAGGATATAGCTTGGAGTTCAGTGTTTGCTTAACATTTGAGGCTTAGATTCAATCCCAGTACTGCAGGTGAAAAGTTAAATAAATTAAATAAAATCCTAACCAACTTTAAAATCACACACTCGTGCACACACACACACACTACCTGGTCTACACAGAGTCCAAGGTCAGCTTGAACTTTAGAAAGCCTGTCTCAAAACCAAACCAAAAACTGAAAGAACAAAAATACATAAAAAACAAAACTGCCTTATAAAACTGTATTCACAAAAATGTTTAAAACTAATTCTCAGAGCTGGTGAGATGATTCAGAGCACTGGCGGCTCTTACAGAGGACCCAGGTTCAATTCCCAGCATGCACGTGGTGGCTCATAACCATCTGTATGGCTGGTGACAGGGTTTCAGACCCCCTCTTTTTCCTTCTACAGGAACCAGGCACAAGTGTGGACCGCAGCCATATATGCAGGCAAAACATGTAACCACACAAAGTTGTAATAATAATAATAATTACTGCTATGACAGTGATGACAGTGACAGGACCAGAAGTCCTCTTTTGAGCACCGTCATGCAGCCTGCATTCAGACTTGACCAATGAAGACAACGGCTTACAGCTGAGAGGAGATTACCAGGAGGAGATGGTACTTAAGCAAAGGCCAGGAGCAGACAGGAGCCAAGGGGACAGCAGGAGAGCAGGCAGCCACTGAAACAGTCTTCATGTGGGCGAAGGTGAAGAACACAGTAAGAACAAGGAGTCCAAGGAGACTGGTTCTGACAACGCCAGGAGCGAAGCAATGAGGAGCCACAGACAACATGAGAAGAAGGAGTCTAAGGAGACTGGTTCTGACGAACAATGCCAGGAGCGAAGCAATGTGGAGCCACAGACAACATGAGAAGAAGGAGTCCAAGGAGACTGGTTCTGACGAACAATGGCAGGAGAGAGGCAATGTGGAGCTACAGACAACATGAGAAGAAGTGGCATGCAAGGCTAGATAAGCCACGACAACGAACCCTTGGCTTTTGTTCTGATCAGGAGAATGACAGAACTTAGGCTTCCGAGGGATCTCTCAGGCTTTCACTGAGGCCCATCACTCTACAAGGCCTGTAGGCCTGAAACAGGGAGAAGCGCACGCCTTTGCTGGCTGGTGCCTGGTAAGGAATGATGGTACCTCAGCTCAGAGTCACAGCAGCTGGACTAATGAGTAGTGGCTTTACTCTGTGTATATGATAAAGATGGAATAAACAATCGTAAATGAAATATAGGAATGGGCTGTAAGAGAGAAAAGCCAGAGTCAGCCATCTCCGAGGTTCTGATCCAAGTACCTTGAATACGTTGTAGCCATCAACCATGGGTGGAGCAGGTTTAGAAAGTGGATCTGAGCGTTTTAACTTGTATGGTATCTATTAAATATCCGAGAGTGACACACAGTATACGGACAGATGGGTAAACAGATCTGGAGTTCACTGAAGCAGCCCTGCAGTGACACAGACAATAACGTGTCATCAGTGACACAGGGACTATGTAGCCCAAATCAAATCACTCATAGGAGCTGTGAGCATGTATAGAAAAGAATGGAGGCTGTTTCAAGACTTTGAAGGAAAGTTATGAAGTGACTCAGGGGATGAATTCACTAAGAATCACAAACAATTACCTAGTGTGGAAGGGAGAAAACCAAGAGACTATAACGTCCTTGAAAGCATGCAAAGTACTGCAAAGTGGAACAAGGGCTCAATTGTTTCAGATACTGTTGAGACATCAAATAATGTAAGACCAACAAAAACAACACAAAGCTGGCACAACTGATTAAAGGAAAGTCCACGATGCTCCTCAGAAGTCACAGTGGAAGTTAGAGGTGAAGCCTGGATGGCATAGGATCAGAAGTCAAAGTAAGAAGGAATTGGGGGTGGGGGGTGGGGAGAATGGCTGACTTTAGAAAGAAGTAGATAAAGAGAAAAGCCAGCATCTCCCTTACCACCCCCGCACCACCACCCTCTCTCTTCCTCCTCTTTAAAACAGCAGCAACAGCTAGTCTGTATGCAGATGGGAAGGCTCCAATGAAAGGGAACACTGACCCAGGACACAGTTCTTTAAGCCATTTGGCCCATCTGTATAGAACAGACACTAAGAATGGTTTCTACCGCTCCACGTGGTTGAAAAATGAAAAGTATTCCACAGTACAAAAGTCGTAGCACATTTGTGTATCCATGTTCACAAATAAAGCTTTGCTGGGAACAGAAGTTGTCTGTAGATCTATCATTGTCCACGGCTGCTTCCATGCGACAAGAGCAGAGCTCAGCTGTGACAGACATGATACCAAACACCCTCAGTCCGCTGAGGGAACCAAATCTGCCGCTCAGATCACTAGGAACCACAGACAGGATCCCCTTAACTGGACAGTATTTTGAAGGACTTGCATCATCCTCCAGCAACTCTTTCTCACTTTCAATGACTTACTAAAGGTGTGTGTGTGTGTGTGTGTGTGTGTGTGTCTCCCTCTTCCTGCTGCCTTAGTGTCTGGATGTAGAACTCTCAGCTCCCATCTCCAGCACTGTCTGCCTGCACACTGCCATGCTTCCTGCCGTGGTGACAATGGACTAACCCTCTGAATTCTAAGCCGGCCCCAATTAAATGTTTTCCTTTATAGAGTGGCTGTGGTCATGGTAGCTCTTCACAGCAATAAAAACCCTAAGACACTAAGTAAACTCTTGCACAAACAATTGGTTTAATAAAACAAAAATGTTTTTTAAATCTCCTTTGAGGTTTTGGAGAGATGGCTTTCAGAGGAAACAGGGTTCAGTTCCCAGCATGCACATGGCAGTTCACAACCACCTATACCTACAGCTCCAGAGGATTCAGAGCCCTCAGTTAGCCTCTGTGAGCACCAGACTAACATGTGGTACACTTAATGCACAGGCAAGACACTCACACACAAAAATAAATACTTTCTTAAAACAACTTATGTGTCTGCTTCACAGTGACCAGCACAGCTGCCAACACAGAGCTCGGTTCTATAATATTCAAAGCACATCAGCATAGGGGAGGGAGGGGTCAGAGTCAGACCCACAGAGGGGGAGCCTCATCAGTGAGAGGCCTTTTAGCATCTGTACGTGACACTATCGAAAGGGAAGGACTGTTAGTTGGCAGTTCTTGCCCTCCCTCCCATTATAAAACTGCAACTTTCTCAACCCAGAGAAGAAAGGCTAGCCTGGTGCTAACTAACACAAGAGCCATTACAGAAGAAGGCAAAACGCTCGCAGCAACAGTGACCTTCGGCTTCCCACATCAAAACTGTTAAAAGCTCTAGAACCCTGTCGACCCAAAAGAAAAAGGAGAGTGATAGGAATGTGATATGAATTGCACTTCCTTAATGAAAATGGTCATTTCCACCTTTGTGCCTTGCCTTACCCAGAATTCACTTTAAAGTGCAAAGAAGGAAATGAAGGCCGACAGCAATAATGAAAAACAGGATAAATACTGAACATGCTACAGCGAATACCACTGCATTGTATGCTAATTTTAGAAATTTTAATATATGATGAATAATTATGAACTGCCTTGTGCACCTTACCCAAGTTCCTGGTGTTTGTGTACAACAGCCAGGCTGAGAAGGGGTGTTTCTCAGCTGGCACATGCTGCTGTTATACACCGAGCCATGAATCATAAGGACTACAAACCAGGGCTAGAACGAATCTCACAAGTTGCAGTGCTCACGCATCTGACTCTACAAGGATACCTCTGGGTATAAAATGAACTCGGGAAATGTCAAAGAACTTGCCTAAGCTTGTTTAAACCGCTATAACAAAATACCCTACAGTTGTTAATTTATAAACAAAATGCACATCTCTTATTACAGTTTTAGAGTTGAAGTGCACAAAGAGCCAGGTGTCAGGCGGCTGTATCCAGTGAGGTCCTGTTCTTCACAGACGCATCTTCTCCACAGCCTCGAACACTGGGCACAAGTCTCGTCCGTGAGGTCTGAGCCTTCACAACCACATCACCTTCTAAACCCTTCACTGTCTGAAAACTGAAATCTTAGGCAATCCTGGCACCAGGCACTTCAAATGAGGAACACTTAACCTCTACTTGTAAAAATACTGTCTTATTTTAATTAACTTGTGGCTGTGGTCTAAACATTTGTTCCCCTTCCTAAAAATCAAGTTGAAACCTAATTCCCAGTATCGAGGGGTGAGAAATGGGGCAAGTGATCTGAATGTAGTTCTCAGGAACGGCACTGTGGCTCTTATAATCCACATAAAAGAAGCTTTAGGGCACCTCGATGTCCCTCCTGCCATCCAAGGACACTCACAAGGCATAGTCCGTAAAGAATAACCTCTTGATTTTGAACATTTCCATCTCACAAACTGTAATCTTCTCTGAGTGCTAGGGGAAGGGGGAGAGGGCCATGGGAGATTTGTTGAGCAGAACCCATCTTTGGTCAGATGGTCCCTAACTTGTATAGAACCCATCTTTGGTCAGATGGTCCCTAACTTGTACAGAACCCATCTTTGGTCAGATGGTCCCCAACTTCTCAGTAACCTACTATTCAGGCTCTAAAGTTACTCGTGTCTGGGTCATACTTTCCCACTACTTTAATTTTATTTTTTTGCAGCCTCTTCTGTATGCTAAACAGGTTCAATATTCCTAGTACTAGCCCATACCACATTTGCCATGAAAATCACATAATCACTGGAATTTGCATGTCTCTACTTTACAAAACAGGACACTTTAAAATTAAGTGACTCCTTACCTTTTTTGGGTAATGATCCAAAAATGTAATAAGTATTATAGACAAGGGGAAAGGATTTTCTGTAAGATTTCCAGGCATTTTATAACCTTTTTGAGGCCAGTTCATGAACTAATTGACTCTTGGGTGTTCGGGGGGGGGGGTGTGCTGAATAGGAACTACAGCAGGCCTCCTTAACCATGCTTTTCTTTCCATGGTTTCAATTACTCAGTGGCCACCGTAGATGGAAAACTTAAGTGAAACTAAAAATAGCTGGTTCTTGTTTTAAGTTGTATAGTGTGATGGGGTCTTGCCTTGTCCCAGTGGGTCCTGGTGGCGTGGCGTATAAATGACCATTTTGACCAGCATTTCTGTTCTATGTGTATACTTCCTTGTACATGGGTTACCCTCTTTTGTTAGGAAATCAACTGTTGGTATAACTAGTGCCTTTGTTCAGATAACCTCCAAATACTTTAGTCTAATGCTATGTTACAATGCTAATGTCACTAACTGTGAAGGTTAGCTTTACCTGTCCACACATTCTAGAATTGCCTAAGAGTATCAATAAGGGGCTGTGGAGATCAAATTGGCCGGTGGGCATCTTTATCTTGACTGTTTCCTGATTATGTTAAGGGACGAGGGCCTGCGTTTGGGTCCTGAACTGCACAAAGGTAGAGAAAGTGAGCTGAGAACTCTGTGTGTGTGTGTGTGTGTGGGTGTGTGGGTGTGTGTGTGTTTGTGTGCACGTGCATGTGTGTGAGTGTGCGCATGCATGCGTGTCTGTGTGTGTGTGCGCGCACGCGCGCGTTTGTGTGCACGTGTATACGTTCACTCACTTCCAGCTCTAGACTGTGGATGGGACCGGTTGCTGCAAGTTCCACCCTGATCTCTCTACAGAAAGGACTGTAACCTGACCTAAAATAAACCTTCTTTTCCCTAAATTGTTTTATGTTGGTGTACTTTATCACAACAATAGAAATAAAAGAAGGACACTCACCTCCCTTCTTACCATGTCTGCTCTACGCTATCATCTCACACCATCATGAAATGAATAAGTGTGGTACAACAAACACTGTACGGTGTGCTGAGGCGCTGCGCTCTTATTACAGTACGTTATTATCATTATCTGATCTAACTAGTGACAAAGCTACCAACCTTATTATTGTTAATCTGATTGTGCCTAACTTATTAACCTACTATCCCTATGGACGCACCTATAGGAAAACCTAAGCATAGTACAGAGGGTTCAGGACCATCCTCAGTTGGGGCTGCCCACTGGGGTGTTTGGAATGTATTTCCCACAGAGAAGGACTACTGCCTTAAAAATGTTCTTCTTCTGTGAGTTTGCGGCCAGCCTGGTCTACAAAGTGAGTCCAGGACAGCCAAGATAGCACAGGGAAACCCTGTCTCAAAAACTTAAAAAAAAAAAAAAAAAAAAAAAAAAAAAAAAAAAAAAAAAAAAGTTCTTCTTCTCATTAAAAACAAGAATTTAGAGCCAGGCTGTGGTGGCGCACGCCTTTAATCCCAGCACTCAGGAGACAGCGGCAGGCAGGCAGATTGCTGTGAGTTCAAGGCCAGCCTGATCTACAAAGCAAGTCCAGGACAGCCAAGGCTACACAGAGAGACCCTGTCTGAAAAAAAAAAGAAAAGAAAAGAAAAAAGAAAACAAGAGTTTATAGTCTTTCATAGTCTATAAAAGTCAGTTTACAATGGTAGTCATATCTGTTTTTCCTTGCCTTGTCAAAGCTGCCAGCTCAAGAAAGGTGGCTGAGTCCTCTTCACAACCCTCAACCTGATCAAAGACAGCATGTGACTTTTTAACAAACTGCTTTCACATCATAAACTCATCAACATTTGACTTTTTCATGCCTACCTTATTAAAAGTATTAACTGTACATACTATTCAGATATTAAAAGCTGCTCCAAATTTTGTGAAAATGGCTACATCACCATAAGGAACTCTACTGGCTCTATATAATCCCCATCAAAATCGATGACGTTCTTCATAAAACAGAAGGAAAAAAGTGTCTTAAATGAATGACCAAAACAATCCAAAGCTTAACGAGCAGTGCTGGGATGTTGCAAGAACTAATTCTGGATTTACTACAAAACAGTAATTGCAGGTGAAAATGAAACAAACATAGCTCAGTAAATCAAAATAGAAAGCTCAGAGCAAACATGCACCAAGCAGCCACCAAGGTTTCCACAAAAGGTCCAAATACACACTGGAGAAAAGACGGCTTCTTCACCTAACGGCGCTGGGAAACTGGCTTTCCACAAGTAGAAGTATAAAACTAGATACCTATCTCTCCCTCACAACTCAAAAGGGATGGAGGAGCTTCCTTGAAGACCGGAAACTCTGAACCCTAAGAGGAAAACACAGGGCAAACACTTCCAGTGCAGGCATATGGTGGTTTATATTGTCAAGGAAAAGATCTGGAATTACCTAGCAACAGGTCCCTGGGCATGCCTATGAATGATCATCTACACCACCGCTAATCGACCTGGAAAGAGGCACCTTAATCATGGGCGGCTTTATTCCACAGGGTGGAGTCTTGCACTGACAGAAAGAAAAAAAATAATAATAAAAAAGCTGCGCTCGGACATCTCCACTTGCTTTCTGGCCATGGCTACAATGTAGCCAGTTTCCTTCATCTCTTGCTGGTTACTTCCTACCTTAGGCAAAAATAAACTTTTTCTCCCTGAAGTTGCAATTGTCAGGATAGTTTGTGCAATAAACAGAACAATCTCTAATGTAAGGCATAAACAAGGAGGCAGAGGCAGAAGGATCTCTCTCAGTTCAAAGCCAGCCTAGTCTACATATCAAATTCCAAGACAGTACGCGGAGAAACCCCGCCTCAAAACGTTCCCTCCCTCCCCTCCTTCCCTCCTCCCCGCCTCCCCCTACCCTCCCTGCAAAAAAAAAAAAAAAAAAAAAAAAAGCTGCTGTGACTCATTGCTTGTATGTTCTGTGAGCCAGATGTGTCAGGGAGCTTGCCTGGGCCTTTATGAAAGGGCACCATTTGCGAAAACAAAGTAGGATAAAATATCCAAGTGTCTATAAAGAGTTGAAAAGGTCTATTAACATAAAATACAGTGGAACTATTAATTTTTCCAAAATTATTTTATAAAAAAAATACCGAAGTACTCTTGGACACTACTCAGTACCTATCATTGATCACACTATCTGTTTAGAAAATAGTTTACATTTAGTAAACATTACTCTTTAAATTGGTTTTTTCTAGTGGTATGTCACAGAGTAGGCTGAACAACTGATGGTAAAACGCACGTACGTGTTTATAGTCTTCTAAAATATCTGCGAAACATACTAGAGCACAGATTTACGTGAAAGGTAAATACCTGAGGCATTTTTGTCATACACTGAAAAACATCACACTGACATTAACTTCAATTGAAATGTTACTGGTTTTATAATAAACATAGAACGTATCAGAGGAAATCCCCAAGCACTAAGTGAAACACATTAGCGTGTGGGAGGAAGGGGTGCGTCAGCTACCTGCACCAACCCAACAGAGCAAAGCTTTGTTAAAGCAGCCACTTTATCATTATATGAGCTCTGGGAACAAAGAACAGGCCAGCCACATCAAAATAGCACTGCCTGTGTATGGCGAGCCTGTGCCACCGAAGGCAGAGGAAGTGGAGATCAGAACAGAAAGGAACACTGTTGCAAAAATAAGAACTACAAAGAGGAATATTGGTAAAGAAACACCATTAACTAGAGAAGCAAAGGGCAGTTACTAACAAACTTAGCAAAGTAAGGGTACGCACTGGACAGAATTCCAGGGACTGTTTAGTAATACTTTCTGTGCGCAGCACCTTGGCTGTCTACATGTGGGGAGGATGCAGTTCTTGTTTGTTTCACAGGGTGATGAAGGCTAAGCTAAGCATCAAATCAAGGAGAGAATTATTTTCAAGAGGAATTTTTAAACAGCAAAACTGACTTTAACAATGAGTAAAATATCCACACAGACACGCATATCTATATTTTAGGGCAATGACTTTTTACACAGTGCCTCCAAACCACACAAAAGCAAGCAAACAACAGAGCTCCATCCTAGACAGGTGACAACTAAAGGAGAATAAGGAGACATTTGTCTGTGCTGCCTGGGGGATAAGACTGCAGCTGGTGTACAGGCTGCATGACCTCCAGGCCTTCCAACAGAGCGGCTGCTGGTGCTGCAGCAGAGCACCCCCAGCACCTCTGGAAGGCAAAAGGTGAGGAAGAGAGACAGAGCAGAGACCACCACCTGCACCATCTGCATGATGGTGCAAAGCCACTGTCCCAGCTGCTGTCACAGCAATTGCCTCCAGGTCACCTGCTTGATGCACTTCTTCCCTCTAAGCACAGTTTACTCTCTGCACAGAAGGGAGACTCTCCTTAAAACATTAATGACCTCTTTGCAGCTGTACCAAACGGTCGGGTGATTTCTCATCACACTTGGAATAAAGTATCGATTCCACAGAGGAGTTATAGAATCTGACCCACAACGGCCTCCCAGCACGCTCCTCCACAGCCTCTCAGCGGCCTGAGCTGCTGCTCACTGTGCTGCCGGCCTAGGCTCCACTCTGCAGGAGGTCTTAGGCCTGCTATTACCTCTCACCAGCTCCCAGCTCTTCTTCTGTAGCTGCTACATGGACTGATCTCATCCCCTCTCCAATCATGGTCACCCGCACACCCTCTCTATTTGCACAAATGTGTTTTGATTGTGTGTGTGTTTGCTTACTCCAGCTCACAACCGTCCAACCCTTAGGCCCCTCCTACCACCCCCTACAGCAGCAGCTACTTTTCAGATCCCAGCCAAGTTCCAGCGTTCACTCCTCCTAAAAACAGCTGCCTCTTCCAACAATCCGTAACATACAATTTAGTCTCACATATCACACCCTGATCTCTGTGTGGAGAGCTCACTTTTCACCTGCTGAGTTTCTCAGTTTTCTGAGAAGACTGAGCTGATCATGGACTAGTGTGTAAAGACCCGCCTAGCTCATAAAGATGAGTGTGTGCCCCCAAGTATGCGGTGCTCTGAAATCTTTTTAAATAAAAGAATCTAAACACTCGGTTTCCACCTTACAAGCTCCTCTTACAACTACTCCTTACTGAAGGGTGGTCTCCAAAGGCTTTGAAGGAAAACCAAGCTTTGGACAGTGGGGTTCCTCTCTGGAGAAAGCTCTGGAACTCTTAGCTGCCTGTTATTGTTTGTCCAGAAAACGCGACAAGATTAAATACGCCCCCACCTTGCCAGAGCTCTGGTCTTATGATCAGCAGCAGGCAGGTCCTTACAGGACTGTGCAGGGTTAAGGATGTGGCCACTGACCAACAATTGCTAACCAGCCTGGGAGAAGACTGCCCACTTGACCTTGGCCTCATTAGCTAGCGCTGTGAGCAAACCCACAGGGTTTTGCCAATCCATCTAGATTGTAACAATCCAAAAATGAACAATCCACAAGTTCCAGTGATTTGGTTTTTTTTTGTTTTTTGTTTTTTGTTTTTTTTTGGGTGGTTTTGTTGTTGTTTTGTTTCCTCTTAACTTTAACGAATTAATTAACCACATAAAAGCAATGCCACAGAACTGCCTTTGTTAGTTTTGAAAATGTAGTCAGTTGTTGGTGATTTTGGGTTTCTAAGGCCTGTGTTCTGTTCATTTGGACACTTTGACAACAATGTATCTGAGATAGTATCACAGCAAGGACAGATAAAAAGCACTGCACTGTTGCCTGAGTTTGCTAGGCCATAATACTCACTTTTGCCTCTCATGCATAGCTTATGGGAGGGAAGGTTGATGCTGCCAAATATGCATCTTCCCTGATCGCAATCAACCCTTCTAGCAACTAAACACACAACACTCAACTTGTAAGGCTTTAAACAAATCTGTCAAAATCTCTCTGAAAATCTTCATTTAGACAGACACACAGATACAAGCTAAAGTACTAGGGAAGGAAAAATTGCTATTCTTTCAGCATTTTTCTCCTCAGAGTTCCCTTTAAACACTTCCCGCTTATTCCTCCTGACTCACAAAGATACATTAGAACTCAGAACAACACAAAAAGTAAACTTTAGAATTATCTATTTTGGCTAATTCAAACTACACTTGAAACGAACACTTAACTACTTGATTTTTCAAAATCAACAAGTATTCTTCTTGTGACACAAATATGTAACTCTGAGATTAACAGGTAGGCCCTCATAGTGTGTGCACGCGCACACACACACACACACACACACACACACACACAACTTTAAGATAAATACAATAACAATATTCCTTTATTAAATTTAGGACCCTATCATTGGGTGTTCCTTCCAGCATCAATCTTGACAAGGAGAATATGGCAGCACACAGGAAGACAAAGCCACTTAAAGACATCAGTCGCTAAGTAGGACTAAATGAGGACGTTTGGGACAGTCCTCATCATTTCTCATCCAGGACATCTTTGGCGGAGGAGTAAAAGTGGCCTGCCTGCCAAGGCCACATATTCAAACAGAAAGTGTAAGACTACACAGCTACATCAAAGTCACCTCTACATTTACCAGACCGCTGCTCTTAGATAGAAAAGGACTAAATAAACTACAAGCATTAGAGAAAATAGCTTATGATCAATGATCTCACTTCTCCACTCTTTTCAGTTTCCAGCAACTAGGAGAAAAGGCAACGGTGACTGTACTTGTCACACACAACCCAGAGCTAATTAGTCTCACTAACATTAAGAATGGGCAGTGATCATGTGAGGGGACAAAACAAGAGTGAACACCACAAAAGGGAAGAGATTTGCCAGGTAGCCTATAATTATCGCCCGCACTTTACAGTACAGAATGGTATTGAGGCAATAGATTAGGAAGACTTTAAAAGGGATTAGTCATTCATGTAAGGACTAATCCCTGAATTAAGTTACCTGAGTAGGAGGGGGCATGACACACACATCATACAAGCAGTATGTTCCCTCTATTAGAGATCCCCTCATTATAGATTCCCCTATTACAGACCCCTACACTATAGGTCCTCTCTATTATAAATCCTCTCCATTAGAGATCCCCCTATTAGAGATCCCTCCATTACAGGCCCCCTCTATTAGAGATCCTCTCATTATAGATCCCCCTCTATTAAAGATACCCTCTCCTTCAAGTACAGAGAAGCAACTCCTGCTTTGTTTTGTTTTATTTTGTTTGGTAGAGAAGCAACTTCTAAGGACAACACGCTTGCCTCTGGAAATTTCAAGTTACCAGTTCAAGAAGACACTAAGCAAACAACAAAATGTCCATACACACTAGAGTACCATAAACAACAAAACTCCAGCAGTGGGCTAATGAACATTAACTAGGAGAAGAAATTCAGAAGTATCCTTAAATATGGTATCATTTCCATATAGAATGTTCCTGCATGATAAAAGAATCTGCTGTATCAGAAAGCTTAAACTTTTCAAAGGAGATTTTTAGCTACCACTGTGACTAAAGGTCTGATATAACGGAAAGGAAACTGCACTAGAGAGAATGCTTGTAATAATACTAATCAGAGTAAGTAAAAGTTGACCTTGACCCCCAAATATTTCAGTTACAGTGATATCTAAAGTAATTCTGAAAAGAAATAGCTTTCATATGAAATTATTCAAGCACAAAGTCCAGGAATACAATAAAACCATATTAATCAATATAATGATATATTAGAAATGTATGAATGGTTGGTAACACATAAACATTAAAAAATAAGAAGGAAAATACATGCTCTTAAACTGTGTGTGCCCTAAATCACAATGTTTCTGGATTTTGTCTGAAATTGTGTGGTAGTAATTAAAGTACATCTCTGAAGTCCTGTGACACAGACCTAGAAAGTGTAGGATAAACATCCTTCCCATTGAGTGTGGGTGAGCATGTGACCGCTTTTCCCAGATGATGCTGAGAGAATTGCAAGTCAGGGTGAACCAATTAGGTGACATTCACCAAGCTGGATGCTGGCTTTAAGGAAAGCCATCTCTAATGCAGAATGCTGGGAGGAGCTAGCACTTTGGTAGACAGCCACAGCTGAGCTCCCTGACAACAGCTGCAAGCAGAGTGACTATGACATCTGACCACAGCCACATGAGAAACTCCAAGAGTGAACTAGGCATCTGAGCAATTCCCAGATTCCTGTCCCACAGTGTCATGGTCAAAAATAAAATGGTTGCCTTAAGACCCTGGGCTCTGGAAGAATTTGTTAAGCAGCAGGGACAGTAACCAGAGCAAGGGCTGTGACCAGAGAAGAGATTCTGCAGTGATTGGTGGGACAATATAGGACAGACTCTAGCCATGGATGGCATTTACTCACATTCAAAATTTAAAAATATGTCAAAAGCGCAGAATCAATTTTTACCTTTTCTACCTAAACTTGCCTCATTTTCAACCATCCCCTTCAGTTTTAATAGTAATTGAATACCTACTTTATACTGGGCCCCAATCCAAGGTGCTAGTTATGAAAGCAGCTAGGGTACTATGGGGAAAGTCATAGATATCACAGAATCAAACACCAATCACCCTACAAACATAATTACAAAAGGCACAAGGACACGCTGATACTGACAGAGCAAGGACTCTGAGAGCACTGACAGCAAGAAAGGGTCATGTGGGTACTTGGCAGAGATCTGAAGGTTGAGGGGAGTTGACCAGAGAAAGGACTCTATGCCTTGAGAGAAAAGAGCTTAATGGCAGAAGAGGCTACGGATCAAAACACACCTCAAATCCTACTGGCAGTGTTTTCAAACAAGATAATGAAACATTGAAATTTTCATGTCAGAGGATTATTTTTGGCTGCTGCTAGCTTTGTACTGGTGTGACAAAACATCTGAGATTATCAACTTAGAAGAAACAGAAAGTTCAGTTCAGTTTCAAAGGTTGTGGTCCCTGGCCACTGGGTACTGTTGCATCGGGCCTGTAGCAGCACAGTGCCTCTTGATGGGAGCACATAGCTGAGAAGGATGCTACCTACAGAAATCAGAGGACACAGAGAGGGCTAGTATCCCAGTATCTCCTCCAAACCATGTCCACAAAATCCTAACTTCCTTATCCTAGGCCCTTCCACCTAAGGATTTTACAACTTCAGTATAGTACAATCAGGAGAGCAAGGCTTCAACATCTGGTCCCTTGGAAAGACATTCAATATCCAAATTATTGCATTATCTAGCACGTTTTCTATTTGGACAACACCATCCTTAATGTATTAAGTATAGTGGAAAAAATAAACCCACTTTACACGCACTATTTTCATGTCTATAACACACAAAAGTATCGTGTGTATAAGTCTGGTGTATGTGTGTGCATCACATGTGTGCATGTTTCAGGGGCAGGCAGAGGTAGGAGCCCTAGGAGCACCTAGCTAATGCTGGGTATACTGTATACTGTCACACCTAGCTTTTTACCTGGGTATGGTGGTGGGGATGCAAATCCAAGCCCTCATGCTGGTGCAGCAGGCACTTTAAGATACCCCAGAAGTCCTTAAACAAAATGGTACTAAGCTCTTTGTCTGCACACTGTTTTATTGTCTCATGAAAACAGAGCAGGACAGGGGCAATTTAGATACAATGACAAAGGTGGAGTCTTCCGGGATTCTTACATGGCTTTCTTTATAGCTGCAAATTAAAGGGGCAGCATATAGGAAGAACGCTTACATAGGGGTCAAAAGCAGTCATCACAGAATAATTATGTAACCCGAGACTAGAATGAGGCAGAGTGAGGAATCAGAAAGGTGGACAGCAAGGACAGAACAACAGCTCTCCTAAGACAGAAGCTCATACTACCAAAGGCAAAGACTCCTGAGTGCCGTGAGTCCTCAAAGAACACAAAGTGTAACATATGGCTAGAGGCTTGGGGCTGCCTGATGATAAAGCCGGATCACTTAGGGACATGCACACACAGAGTTCACACTCTAAAGCTAGAGGAGGCCACCAATGGACAACTAAAAAGGAGAGAGACTAAAATGGTCATGCAGAAAGCACCAGCTGGCTTCAGCATTGGGAAGGAAACTGGAGACAAGATTGTAGCAAAGGAATCAAGTCACCAGAATCCCGGAGGGAGAAGAGATGGTTCCACAGTTCAGAATGCTTCCATGCTCACCCAGAGGACCCAAAGAATTCCAGAGCCGAGGCTCATAACTCTCCTTCCAGGGGAATCCAAGTCCAAGTGCCCTTCTCTGGCCCTTATGATGGGGACCTGCATATGTGTCTCTCTCTCTCTCTCTCTCTCTCTCTCTCTCTCTCTCTCTCTCTCTCACACACACACACACACACACACACAGATTAAAAATAAAATGTTAAAGAAGATCTAGGAGGAAAAAGTCGGAGGAAGGAGCAAAGAAAATGGCAGCAGAAATGAAGAAAGGTACAGAAGAATAAAAAATAAATAAAATGAATAAAAAAATTAAAAAAAAATAAAGAACCTTAGGATGTGGGGTGGAAACACTGCACGCAGCAGCAGAAGGAAGAACTCAGGCATGGCTCCAAGTTTCTGAACTGGGTGTGACTGAAGGAAAAGCCGAAAACAAGCTCTGGGAAGGCAGAGAACAGAAGCAGGAATCCACTTTGAAAGGTAAGATGAACTAACTGTCCACGGGTAGGTAATGGGTAGGACATCCTGCTACAACTGACCAAGAGAGACAGCCTTATTGTTAAAAGATAGGGAGAACTGCTGGGTAGCAGTGGTGCACACCCTTAATCCCGGCAGAGGCAGAGGAAGAGGAAGAGGAAAGGAAGAGGAAGAGGCAGATGCAGATGCAGATGCCGGCGGATCTCCTTGAGTTCAAGGCCAGCCTGGTCTACAGAACAAGTTCCAGGACAGCCAGGGCTACACAGAGAAACCCTGTCTCGAAAAAACAAATAAATACACACACAGAAGAAGAAGAAGAAGAAGAAGAAGAAGAAGAAGAAGAAGAAGAGGAGGAGGAGGAGGAGGAGGAGGAGGAGGAGGAGGAGGAGGAGGAGGAGGAGGAGGAGGAGGAGGAGGAGGAGGAGGAGGAGGAGGAGGAGGAGGAGGAGGAGGAGCAGCAGCAATGGGTTCAGATGAGTATTCTGAGGCAAAAGCATATGGAGGCCACCTGAACCCTTGGAGTATTTGAGTAAATGTTAGCAAACACTATAAAGAGTTTGGGGGAGGACGTAGGGCCATGTGGACACCATCACTAAGAGATGATAAAAGAGAAAGTTCAAATAAAGACTAATGACTCAAAGTGAGGAAGAAAACAGGAGCATGTGCCACTAAAACTGAGCAGTAAATGAAATCACTAGCTCCTGTTATTCCTGCAGAGCAGCAGCTTGTCCTGCTTTCCCTGCTAAGTCCCTGCATTTCTTCTCTCCCTTCAGTTGGGAGAATTGGACTTTGTGTAATATAAACATTTCCCCTCCGGACACTGCCTTCCCCATCTAACTTGCTTGTTACTTCCACTTGACCCCACAAAGAGTTCTCCACTCATACATGAAGTTCTTCCAAAGGGACAAAGGGACGGGCACACCTGACAACTCGTCACTCCTTCCATCTTCTCATCCCTCTCGGAGAAGATGGAAACTATTTAGTATTGTGGCCCCCATTCACCTGGCTTTGCCTGGGCCTTCTCTCATCAAGACCTCTTTTTTTTTAAAGATAACAAATTTAAAGGCTATGAAAGGACTGCAGGCTCCAGGGCTAAACAGATCTGATCTTAAATCTCCACTTCCAACATTTCTTGCCTCAGTGACTCTGAGGAAGTTACTGACTCTCTCCAATCGTCAGTGTTCTCATAGAAGGTCCTACTACACTGGTTCTCAACCTGGGGGTCAGAGGAACCTTTGACAGGGGCTGCATACCTAATATCCTGCATATCAGATATTGACAATACATAACATAATCCTAACAGTAGCGAAACTACCATCATGGAGCAGCAACAAAAGTACTGTTATGGTTGGGGGCCACCACAACGTGAGGAACTGTATTAAAGGGTCTGCAGCCTTAGGAAGGTTGAGAACCACTGCTTTAAGGAGACAGCTAAATTCCGATATCATCATTAAGGCAGATCTTAGCTCAATCTAACTGTTATCTTCACAAGAAGAAAAGGAGAGAGACGCAGATGCTCAGAGAAGAAAGATCATGTGAAAGTGTGTATGTGTGTGTACATGGAGGGTTTGTGTGTACAAACAGACCTGCCTATATATATATATATATATATATGAGTGTAGAAACTTGAAGTCCACACATAGTGCCCTCCACCTTTTTTTTTCCTAGTGAGATCTCTCAATACATCAAGGACCCACCTATCTCTGCCTCCCAGCACTGGAGTTACAGACATGTGGCATGATGCCCAGCTTTTATGTGGGTACCTGGGCTCCGAACTCAGGCCCCCATGCTTGTCCAGCAAGCACTGCACCCCTGTTCCATATCCCCAGCCCTCCTTCCCTTTTAAAGGTGTCTTTATTAACTTCTGGGGAAGCATCCCATCTCTGTTCTCACAGATTGGCTTCTCCCTCCCACATTCTTTGCTGGTTCTTTCCTGTGACCCGCACTCCATGTTTGTGCACACTGACATGGACAGAGTAGGTCCACGGCCCTCTATCTGTTATCACTCTCCTGGTGACGTCACCCAGGCTTCAGGCACTAAATGTTATCTACATATTATCAAATTTCAGTCCATATTTTCTACTCAGAACTCTCTTCTGATGCCAGATACTAACCCTGTACCAGACCTTCATGGAGGTCTCAAAGCATTTGACTCTTAGTCTTTCAAAAGCCTCATTCTTTCTGAACCTCGTCCTCCTGCTGTTTCTCTTCTTACTAAATGGCAAGCCCAATGTTCTAATTGTTTGGGCTCAAATCTTCAATTGTTTTTTTTTAATTTTTTTACTCTCACACCACATCCAATCAGTAAATCCCATAATCTGTCAGCTACATAAACATTCAAACAGCTCAAACCATCCATCGCTATCACGTTAGTCTAAACCATACCTTTCCTGCTTGGAAAGATGTCGTCATCTTCAAACTGATCTTTTTGCTTCTACTTAAATCTTACAACGCATTCTCCAGAGACTGTAAATCCCTTCAAAGGGACAGTCATATCTGACTGTGCTTCTGTTTGGTGGTTCCTTGTACTTTCCCATCTTACTCAGATGAAAGGTAAGCTCTCTGTGGCCTTATATCTCTGACATCTCATCACACCCACAGGTCCTGCCATGTATCAACCACTCGGGCCTCCTTGTCACCCCTGGCATACCCTGGGCAGTCTCTGCCTCTGGAACTCTACTGCCATTTTCTAGGTGTGCATAAGGGACTTTGTCAAAGACACTATCTATAACAACACCACTCAGATGACACACTTAGTAACAATGCCCTCTTTTGTACTTATCAACTCTCCCTTATTTCTTTTTTCTCCATAGCCCCCAATGCCTGTAATACATTAAGTAATTATGTATTATCTTCTTCATAGCCTAGCCATAGATTTTGCTATCTTCTTTCCTTTTAGGTCAAGCACAGACAACAGTGCCTATAATACAGCGGATGCTAACACACAAGTCAAGTAATAGGAAATGATAAACTACAGATGGGATTAGAATGAAGACTTTGAGTGGATGGTTGTTCTCAGTATTTGCAAGTACACACACATAGCTCAAGCACAATTATCACAAGAAAGATGGAAAAAAGAGGGTGGCTGGAGTTTACAGAGAATGGCAGATACAGGGCATTTTACTCCTATAGACATTAAATTGTCATTTTATGACAGAACCTAATTTGAAAAGTTTCCTTTTAATTTAGTATGTAAACTCCTTCTATCAAAATAAGATTAGACAAAATAAAGACTTTTTATAGCTTTAGGGTTTGAGGATGAAGTGAGGTAGTCAGTCACGTGATGAACATATTCCAGCCCTGGGTTGGATCAGCAACATAAAAGAAAAAAAAAAAATCATGTTTCTCTTAAGTTAATGGAGTAAATATTTTAAAGGAAGGAGGTGTTTGCTTACAAATATTCTATCTCCAACAACTACAATGTATTCTGAAACATGTTTGTGTGTATACATATATGTACATATGTAAATAGGCATATATACATGAACAAGTATATACAGATTTACTAATTTGGATTAAACATAGTAAGAAAACTCATAACACGGTTACTAAAAGGTTACTCTGTTCCTGTAATGGTCTTAAAAGATGCTACCAGAGAGTAGTAAAAAGAGGAAGAAAAAGAAAGTATCTAATCATTTTAAAAAGAGCTTTTATCAATGAAACTTACAGCAAGGCTGTAAGATGGTTTCTTGAGAGCACTTAGTATGTCCAAAGAGGATCTCCCAGTACAGATCTAATTCAAAAATACAAGACTAGTTAGCAGCTGCCTGTCTTCACTGTTCATCACAAATTCTTTTTTTTTTTAAGATTTATGTATTTATTATTATGTATACAAGTGTTCTGCCTACACATACACCTGCAGGCCAGGAGAGGGCATCATATCACGTTACAGATGATCATGAGCCACCATGGAGTTGCTGGGAATTGAACTCAGGACCTTTGGAAGAGCAGGCAGTGCTCTTAATCTCTGAGCCATGTCTCCAGCCCACAAATTAGAAGGCTGCAAACTCAATCTCTACCACAATCACTCTGGTCTATCACCTCTGGACTAAGGAATGCTGAGGTCTAAACACTGACCTCATCCACTTTAGAAAAAGAGTGAAAACCACACTTAGCCACCAAACAGGTAGCAGTGCACACCTGTAATCCCAGCACTCAGGACGCAGAGGCCAGTGGATCTGAGTCCAAGAGCAGCCTGGTCTACAGAGTGAGTTCCAGGACAGCCAAGACTCCACAGTGAAACCGCGTCTCAAGAGGGGGTAAAAATCACATCTGAAGGTGTCAGTTGATACGGAAGGTCAGCAGCACTTGGAGTGCTACTTGAGATCTTTTAACAGCGGAGCTCTGTACCCAGCTACTCTACAGAGAGCCTCGATTCCGGCCAGCTGTAAGAGAAGGGAAACAGCCACGCCACAGGAGGACCAGAGTCTCCTGACGGGAGACTGCCCTGAAGAAATTAAGTGCCAGTTAAAAACAGACTTTGAAAAAGGGGAGCCCTCACCCCACCAACCCATGCCAGAACATTCATTAAGTCACATCAGGGCTCAGCTCTTTCTTATCCACAGAGGCCAGGCAAGGCAGCCTAGTTAGGGCGAAGTGATCGAAAGCAGGCAACAGAGTCCATGTCACAGACAGCACCCCACATGAAGATCAAACAGCTCATTGGTTACACATGTATAGGGGGCCTAGGCACAGTCCACGGATGCTCCTTGGTTGGTGCTTGTAAGCCCCCATGGATCTAGGTTAGTTAACTCTTGGTCTTACTGCAGCATTCTTGTCCCCTCTGGGTCCTTCTATCCGCCCCACCCACCTTTCTTCCACAGGACGCCCCAGCTCTGCCCAAGGCTTGGTTGGCTGTGTGCCTCAGCATCTGATTCAATCAGCCTCTCAGAGAAGTTAAGTTAGGCTCCTGTCTGTAAATATAGAATATTGTTAATGGTGTCAGGGGTTTGCTTTCTCCCATGGGGTGGGTCTCAGGTTGGGCCAGGTATTGGTTGGTCCTTGCCTCAGTCTCTACTCTATCTTTACCCTGCACATCTTGCAGGCAGGGTAAATTTTAGGTGGATTGGTGTTCTCCCCTATCACTACTGGAGGGAGGATAGTGGGGAGAGGGTAGGAGAGAGGGACTGGGAGAAGAGGAGGGATGGGACTATGATTGGGATATAAAGTGAATATATAAATTAAAAATAAATTTTTTAAAAGCCTGGGGGTGGAAACAGACTTCAAAAGGTAAAAGAAAAACGGGGAAAAATTGATAAGGAGAAATAGTGCAGAGAGAGAAGAGGAAAATAAGGGCATGAGTCAGGAAGGTGTTCAAACAAATGTTACCACATCCCCCTAAATATGCACTGACAGCACATACACACACACACACACACACACACACACACACACACACACCACACACAAACACACATGCACATTCACAAACAAAAATGCATACATGTGCCTTAATTCTCATTTTTGAAATTTGTATTGTGACTCCAAAGTAGAGTTCATCTCACATTATTCTCCACAGTTTAAGGTTATGAAAGCATATTTGGCCTGGTAGGATCTATAACTCTACCCACGTGAAGACAATGGTATTCAAACTCCATGTTCAGTAAGATAAAAAACATTCATCTGTGTTGACATTTAAAGGAAAAGAACTGAACTTACACTTCTTTACCCAGGAAGACTGGGTGACTTAGATTTACCCACGAGATATTTTCCTTTCGGGCCCTAGGTCACTGGTTCTAGGGTGACTACAGTAGCAAGTCATGTCAGGACATTACCATGTAGCAGCTGTTTTCCTCGCAATGTGTAGAAGAAATGTGTTGCTTGCGGCTATTAATACCCACTGGACAGGTGTATACATTCCAAGTCATCCGCATGTACCAGTCTCCTGCACTTCTGACCAGGGTGCTAAAAGCCACAACAGCTGCTGCCTTGAGCTAGTCCGTTAGTAGACTTAGGTCTTTCTTTTGTGTTAGCCAAAGTCCTAAATGTTAATATTTCATATTTAAAACACATTGTTCTGGCTAAATCAAAATCATGAAGGGAAGATATTTGTGGATGGTTTCTGCAAAACAAAAATGGCAACAAACTATCTTTCTTCCTAGAAGACTGTAGCCATGACCAAGCACGCTGAGAAGATAAGACATCTTGTAGAACTTGGGAATCTGGGAGACACTGCTGGCATCCTGGGGACTGTGTGCTAGACATGTATGTCACTAGAAAATGCACTTCTATAAATGTATGTACAAAACATACATATACCAACAAGCGGTGGTACCACACACCTTTAATCCTAACATTTGGCAGCAAGGGCAGGAGGATCTCAGAGTTTGAGGTCTACAGAGTGAGCTCCAGGACAGGTGTGGCTACACAGAGAAACACTCTCAGAAATCCAAACACAAACAGACAAAACACATACATATACTTAAGCAATATAAGCCAGAGTAACTTCCACTCTCTGGATTGGTGTACCACGACCCCATCACAACACTGAGATAGTACTACGTCACAGTCTAATTGCTTCGGCCTGCTCTGAAACACTGCTGATACCTACACGTCACCATGGCCACACCATCAGTCCCCGGAAAAGTCTTTGCTGCTCCAAATCTGAAAGCATTTCTAGCTCCCAAATTCCTTTCTTCTTTCAAAGAACATAGCAGCTCTTCTCAGAAGCACTCGCTTAACCAGGCACGATTCCAACCCTCAATTCATATGCATTTTTAATGTTTGTATAAAATGTTTAATACTGATTTGCTTTACGTTCTTAAATGACTTTAAATAATACACAAATGTGGCACAAACTCAAATGTGAAAATGTTACTAATAGGTCTTTAAATACATCCTTTCCTACCCACCGCCCCACAAAGGGCTTTAAGAGGCCTTGATAGTCAATGCTTGCCATATTTGCTTAGGTTAAAAGTCTTATCAAACAAGAAAGAAAACATGAAACATTTCCCCTGCCTGTTTTGTTGTTTTATTTTCAGTATTGTGGATCAGACCTAAAGCCACACACAAGCTAAGTAAGCACTCCACCACTGAGCTTTCCGACTCTTAAGATCTGGAAAAGGGGCTAAGTTGCTCAGGCTGGCTCTGAACTTATAAAGTTGCACCGGCAAGCCTTGAACTTGTAATCTGTCTATCTCAATCTCAGAAAGAGCTGGGATTACATATCTGTACATCAGGCCTCACTGCAGCGCCTTTTGCCCTGGTCCAGTAAGGCAGCAACCACAGTTAGCCATAGTTTCACTGGTGGATTCTCGACAGCTCATCGTCTACAGTTAAGTTTCACTGATGAGATGATGCAGTCATAGATGACCATGAAACACAGGCCTCTGAATATAAAGATGACCAGATCTTAAAACTCAGGACCACATCAGAAATATTTATCTGCTTTAAGACTTTGTTTTTTAATCTTAAGTATAAAAATGCTCAGAGCAAAACTTAGCACCCAAGCTTCCTAGGGTGGCCTTAGGCCCTTTACAAGGTCAACAACTACTGAGCAAATATCTGATATATGCTAAGTAGATAGAAATCAACAAAATCTTATAGAAACTTCCGTCTTAACAGAAGTTAAGTCCTTAGTATAAGATAGTGCGTTGGTCCTATGGAGAAGAGCTAAGACCCAGGAAGAGGCAAAGGGAGTGCAGGATAAGGGTCAACTTTTAGAAGGTGGTCACAAAGACTAAGGAGCTGCCTCAGTTGGTAAGAATTTGCTAAGTCGGAGGACCCGAGTTCAAATGCCCAGCATCTACATAAAAAAGTGAGGCACTGCTTGTGTGCCTACAATCCCAGAGCAGAGACAGGCGGGCTCCAGGAACGCAGCCAGACAGCCTGTGTGAAACAACAGCAAGCTTCACACTCTGTGAAAAACTCTGTCTCAAAGGAGTGAAGAGGCCAAAGACAGAGCAGGACATCCAGCATCCTCCTCTAGCCTCTGCGCAAGTGCGCAAACCATGTACACACATGTACACACATGTACACACGCGCACATACAAAGACACTCCGTGAAGACCACAAAGGATGAGCTGTAAATACAGATCCAAAGGTGGGAGTGCTAGACAGTGCAAGCAAAAGGACAGGGAAGGGGTTATGCTAGACACGGGGAACCAAGTCCACAGCCCTGAGGTGGAAGCATGCCTGGCATTCTGATCTTAAATTTGTGCTGTGATAATTTGAAATAATGCCTATGTCTTGCTGTTGGAATTCCTGAGAGTTGCTTTGGGAGGTCAGGAACCCTGATGTCACAAAGACTGCAGATACGGCTCAGACAGTAAGGAGTTGGGGTTTTTGTTTTGTTTTTGTTTTTGCTGGTATGTGCTAAAAGGACGGAGGCCCACTCAACTGGCTCCTTCCCACCTCTTCTCACAATGCTCACAACACCAACCTCCTAAAACTATCTGATGCCGACAAAAAGAAAACTGCTTCAGAGAAAAGGGCCTACTGTAAGAGAATCACACTCTCAGGCAGCGTATCAAAGCACCAGGAGTGCCGACCTTGAACTTCAAAACCAGCTGGTAAAGTGCGCATCCAGCACTTAGTAGTTAGGGCTAGAGCTGGGCACAGCAGGACAAAGTTAATCCCAGAACTCAGGAAACGGAAGCTGGAGTTTGAAGGTTCAAGGCCAACCTGGGATACTTAGCCAGTTCAAAGCCACACTGAGCTACATAGCAAGCTGCTGCCTATGGATGGATGGATAGATAGGTGGAGAGAACATAGACAGACAGACAGACAGATAGATATAAGTGCTACTTGGTATTAGTGCTTATAGATGCTACTTCGCACTATTTTTTTTTTTTAACACATTTGCTCTTTCTGCTCTCTCTGTGACTTCTCTGGAGCAAGGCCCATATTTTGGTTATGTCTGAATCTCACCACAAGGCCTGCACACAGACAGCACCACTATCGGCACAAGGGTGATGTCATAGAAACGACCACAAACAAGCAGCAGACATTCCTGTTTTAAATCTCCGCCAGTGGATAACTCCTAAAACAGACACCACGGCCTGTCGAGGGCGTTTGGATAATCTCAGACGTTTGTGTAGCATTCCACTCTGTATAAGTTTGCCTTTGCGTTTCCAGTCAGGGCCCAGGGCACACTTGCAGCCTACAGCCCAGAAATGGAGATGTCCCCACGGAACACACAGGAACCACACTGTTTACAGAGAGCCCTGTTCAACTCACTTCAGCCAGCACAGACAAACACTATCATCTGAAACTACCCAATCCAGACAGTCCAGCAAGACAAACAGGCAGGAAGGGAGCAATCTCAGTGCAGCTAAGATTGAAAGACACATTTTTAAAATATCTGAGCAGGGGCCTAGAGGTCGAGGTGAAGCGTCGTAGAAAAGCTGGCACCTGAACATGACAAGGTTTTGAAAGATGAGCAGGCCCAGTACAATCAGACACGGGATCAAAGGGCATTAAGGATTGTGCAAAACGCTGGCAGAAACACCGCAGACTGAAAACCATGGAGGGCTGCTATATTTCTCAAGCTTTCCAAGAAAAAAACCAACAGCTCTCCAGAGGAGGGGGTGGTGGTGGGGTGGAAGTTCCGCGGCCGGCCTGTGCCTGTTTGGTTAAATCTCTGGTCTCTCTTTTCTTTGTTTGGCCCTTTCTGTTTTGCTTCTCTCTTGAGGAAATAAAGTACTGTGCTGGCTTAAAATTTCAGTGGACGAACGTGTTTTAACTTCGGTGTGTCAAACTAAAAGTGGGCACAAGTTAATGTTTTCTAATTTACATTTTTCTGGATAGCCGAAAAGAGTAAGTTTTAAAATGAAGGTATCACGGCCTTTCCCTTTACCTGCTCCCCAAATATTTATTTTATGCTCACTGTCTGTTAACTTCTGGGATGCCAGGCCAGTGAGGCAGCCTTTCTGCTCACCATGGAGCAAGCTCTTGCATGCAATCTACAGACAAAATAATCAGAGGGCAGCCCGCCTCCTGTCTCCCCCAGTTGTAAACCAAAACCTGAAGCTCAGGCAGATTTGAGCGGCCAATAAACCGGTACGGGTAAAATACACTTAATAACAACTAAGACGGTAGCAATTGCTGGAGGCCCTAGGTAAGCGGGCCCTGTCACCTCTTCCCTTGCTAGGGAGTTGAGAGGGGAACACCTCCTCCCCAGTGTTTTGGCGTGGTAAACCGGGCTGAGAACGGGCAGGGAGCTGTGGAAGTTACCTGAGAGCTCAGGTAGATTTTGAGGCACTCCTCGCACACCGCCTTCTTGCAGCACGGCAGGGGCTTGATGGGCTTGTCTTCCAGGCACACCCGGCACATCAGCACCATGAGGGGCGCATAGGCGTCCCCTACCCCGCCCAGGCCAGAGTAGGGTGGAGCTCCTATTAGGCCAGGCACGGAGAAGGGCTCCGGAGCCAGGTAGAACTCCAGCTCGATGCTGCCGCCGTCGGGGGAGAGAGGGTCAGCCGGGAGCGACAGCGGAGAGCTGGGGAAGGAGGACGGCGGGCTGGCGGGAATGGGCCCCGGCAGTGCTTGAGGTGGGGACTCCGGCGGCGACAATGACTCGGCGGAGGGGGCCTCCGGCAGGTCGCTCTCCACGCAGTACACGGAGCAGAAGACTTGCGGCTTGGCGGGGGGCGGGTGTCGCTGGGCCAGCAGGTCCAGGAGCAGCCCGTCGGGGGGCTGCTGGCCGGGGGACGCCTCCCGTGGCCCCGCTCCCTCCGGCTCGCGCTCCAGCTGCAGTTCCAAACTCTGGGGGTCCAGCGGCCCGGTGAGTGGCAGTTCCGCGGGCTGCCCCTCCGTGGCCCGGTTGCTCGCAGGCTCCTGGGCGCTCGCGTCCACGAAGCCCGGGTCTCTTCCGCAGCCGCCGCCGCTCGGCTCCGAGGAGGAGGAGGCGGCGCGCGACCCCGGTGCCCCGGTGCGGTCCCCTCGCGGCCTGGGGGACTCTGGCTGGCCCGCCGAGCCCCGGGCAGGGGCCCGCGCCTCCCGGGGCCCGCCGCCGCTCACCGTGCTCTGTTCCTCGCCCATCGCCGCCCGCGGCCCGCGCCGCCGCCGCCCATCCAGCCGCCGGGACCCCCAGCCGGCGCCGGGCAGCGCGGGCAGCGGCTCGGCTCCACTCGCGGCGGCGCTTCTGCTTCCGGGTCCCTCCTCCGGGGCCGGGACGCCCCAAGCTCCCTCCGGGGAGCCCGTGCTCCCGGGCCGCAGCGCGCGAGCAGCCGGCTCCTCCTCCTCCTGGTCGTCGTCGCCGCCGTCCTCCTCCGGCGCGGCCGGGCACCGCCTCGAGGACGCCGAGGGCCTCAGGCTGCGGGTGTCCCGCCCGCATGCAGGTCGGGGCGGTGTCGCGGTCCCGCGAGCCCCGGGCGGGGCGGACGAGTCCCGGGAGTGGAGGGGTAGGGGGAGGCGGCCGTCAGTCCCGCGCCATCCCGGTCTTCGCGGCGGGGCGTGCGGCCGGCGACCCCGAGGGTGGTCGCCCGGCCTGTGGCGTCACCGAGAGGTGACCAAGCCCGCGGGCAGCGGCTTGTGCCCTCCGGGGGGAGGCGGGAGCTGGCAGGCGGGCGACCTCCCTCCCCTCGTGCTTCACCTAGAGCTCTGCGCCCTCCCCCTCACCCCACCCCTTTGGAGCACACCTCCCAACACGTACACACACGCGCGCGGGCACCCGCGCACACACACCCGAGTGAGTGTGAGCTAAGCCGAGGTGCGCTCTCACGCCTAGAGTTCACACTTGGCCCCAGCCAAACCCACCAGCGCCGGCAGGCGCCCCTTATGGCTCTGAAGTAGAACTTCCTATAAAACTGCTAGAAACTGGGCTCTGGACGGAGAAAACACTGCGGGGTCGCGCTCAAGAAGTGGAGGCAGTGGTTGGTTTTCTGCCTAGCTCCCTGTTTTCTGCCTAGTGCGACAGGAAGGATCTTTGAAAACCACAAACAATCCAAAGAGCATATGTCGCCTACTCCTCCAACTAGAATACTTAGAAGCATTAACCAATAACTAATCCGAGATTTATACCGTTTCCTCCGCTAAGTGTTCTCTCTCGGGAAATTGTTTTTGGGAGTTGATTTTGGTGGTAGTGGTGGTGGTTTTTTTGGTTGGTTGGTGGGTGGTTGGTTGGTTGGTTGGTTGGTTGGTTGGTTTGTTTTGGGTTTTGTTGCAGTTTGTTTCTTAACGCTTTACGTGGGTAGCCTGGCCTAATTAATCAGCTAGATCATTGATAGGAATCCGGGAGACTTTCATTAGCAGCCATGTTCATACCCAAAACTCTTTCCAAGACAACAATTATATTTCAGACAGAACTTAAGTATGTGTTGGTCTATCTTTATTTTACAGGAAGTATTAGTCACCCAAACACTGATGTGTTTTAGTTTTCTGAAGCCAATGAAAACATTTTTGGGAAACCAACCTTTAAAAAAAAAAAATTTTTTTTTTAACTTGGGAGGGAATTCAGTTTACACATTCATGTCAAAGAAAGAAGCTGTGAAGTGTGTTGATTTTTTTTTTTTTTTTTAATTTTGCAGTTGTTATTGGGTTGTTCTAAAACAGTTTGCAAGGCAAGTGTAAGTGCTCCATAGTGACTAAGAATTCAGTATTGAGCAGGTTAAAGCTCAGCTTACCACGCCTGGGCAGGGTGACTTGTATTACTCCAAATGCCCTATCACTCATTGGTCTGACCGGAGAATGAAGAATAATTATTTTGAAGATTAAATGGTACTCAAGCAGCCTGGAGAAATGTCTCAGTCAGAACATGGGGAACTACAGTCAGGCCTCGGTGCACCTCGGGAACATGAACTCTGGTGCCCCATATTTGACCACGTCAGGGGAGGCCTGATGGCACTCAGAGGAAGGATAGCAGGCTACCAAGAAGAGACTTCATACCCTATGAGGAGGTCCCCCTCAGTCACAGTCATAGGGGAGGGGAGTAGGGGGAAAGCGGGAGGGAGGGAGGGAGGGAGGGAGGAATGGGAGGATACAAGGGATGGGATAACAATTGAGATGTAATATGAATAAATTAATACTTTTTTTTTTTTTAAAAAGAAGTCAAAACCCACTGTGAAGCCCAGACAGGTGAGTGAATGAGTGCTGGGACTTCTGAAGACTCCCCGTTCTCCTGTTCAAACCGCCCTTCCTCACCACAACTTCTTCATGCTGGATGTTTCTGGCATTTCAGATCACAGCGACATGTTATTCCCATCTTCCTCCAGGGAGATCCTCACTTACCTGAATCCTGGGCCTGGCACCCCTAGCTTCCCTGTCAGGGACCCACAGGGCCCCAGGCCATACAAAAAGCAAATCACAATGCAATGCTATAATGGTGGTTCTTTCCTCAGTTTCCCCCAAATTCATGAAGCACCACTGATAATTGTGCTGATGGGTTTCATTGTTGTTGTTGTTGTTTGTTTGTTTGTTTTAATTTAATTAACTTATTCAGATTACAACTCAATTGTTTTCCCCTCATTTGTATCCTTCCATTCCTCCCTCCCTCCCTCCCTCCCTCCCTCCCTTCTTCACCCTGTTGTTGTTTTTTAAGATTTGAAAATACAGTCACTGGCTGGGTGGTGGTGGCACACGCCTTTCATCCCAGCACTTGGGAAGCAGAGGCAGCTGCTACATCTCTGTGAGTTCCAGAACAGCCAGGGCTACACACAGAGAAACTCTGTCTTGAAAAACAAACAAACAAATAAACAAAAATCCAAACCAACAACAACAAGAAAATATAGTTACTGTATAGCAAGAATTTCACAGATATAGTGTGAGGTTAATATTGCCCTGCTCAGACCATCTACAATGTGTATATGGCTGTCTCTACAACAAAAGTGTTGTTAATGTCCTTACTTGAACTGAACAGCTCCTATAAGCCTCTGCGTTTAATATCTGAACTCAAATTCAGAATTCAGTGTCAGATCCAGAACCTTATTATCAGTGCCTGTTTTTCTCCTACCACCTTTGTTATCCTGGCCTTTAAATATGGCTAGTTTGGTGATTGCTTGAAATTGTTTTTCTTTTTTCTTCCTTTCTTTTTTTTTTTTTTTTTTTTTTTTTTTTTTGGTTTGTTGTTGTTGTTGTTGTTTTTGTTTTTGTTTTTACAGACAAGATTTCTCTGTGTAGCCTTGGCTATCATAGACTCCCTTTGTAGACCAAGCTGGCCTCAAACTCACAGCGATCCACCTGCCTCTGCCTCCCCAGTGCTAGGATTAAAGGCATGTGCCACCACGCCTGGCCCTGCTTGAAATTCTTTAGTCAGATATTAGATTATTTTAAAGCCTAAAATTAGCTAATTAGAAAAAGAAAATAAAAGCTAAAATAAAATCCTTCTGAACTGTTATGGGGAAAAATGCATACTATTTAAATATTATGAAACAATTATATGTAAAATATTAGATTTGTCTGACCACAGAACAGTCCCTTAACTATTTAAAGAGGCACAATTACTATTTAACTGTTTAAAGAAACCAATTACTTAACTAAACTGTGCATCCTGAAGTGGCTGAAGAAGTCTTTCTAGTCTGCATCTCAGCCACACAGTGGACTCTGGGGCCTCCTCAGCTATTTTCCTGCTCTTCGTCTGAGGGGGAAGAGAGCATGGAATCATGAAGAAAAGGAGCATTGAGAGCTCAAGAGAAATACAAATAGTTTTGTGTTCTTTTCCCACCTAAACTCCTTAAGAAAATCCCAAAGAGGAAAGTGTATGAAAAAGTTAACAAGAAAACCAAACATTGTCGTCTCTTCAAAATGCATGACGTAATGCTTGAAAATCAGGAGAAGCCAAGAAAAGAAGGAAAGGAGGGGAGGGGAGAGAGAGGGTAAAGACTCTGTGTGTGTGTGTGTGTGTGTGTGTGTGTGTGTGTGTGTGTGTGTGTGTTAAAACTGTTTCTATGTCCTTAAAATATATGGGGGTGTGGGGGGGACTAGAGAGATGGCTCAGTAGCTAAGAGCACTGGCTGCTCGTCAAGAGGATCTGGATTCAGTTTCCAGCACCCACATGGTGCCTCACAACTGGCTGGTGTAACTTCAGTTTCAGGATATCTATGCTCTTTCCTAGCCTTAGTAAGCACTGGCTACATACTTGATAGACATTTACAAATGTGTACCAACACTTGTGCATATAAAAAGAAACAATTATGTTATTTTTATTTTGGTTTTGGTTTTTTGAGAAGACAGGGTTTCCCTGTGTAGCCTTGGCTGGCCTGGACTCACTTTGTAGACCAGGCTGGCCCAGAACGCACAGTGATCTGCCTGCCTCTGCCTCCCAAGTGCTGGGATTAAAGGCATGTGCCACCATGCCCAGCTAAATAAATACATTAATTAAAGATAATATACATTAAAATTGTAGGCTTCTTTTATTGTATTTTTTGCTTCTCTGCCTTTATTACTTAAGGGTCCATCCTGAACACGTTTTGTACAGCTCATCTGTAAGTCGTATGTGACCATTTAATACCTTCCTTTGTATACTCTATGTATTATAATGTACCAAAATAGATCATTTATAATCTCAATAAATATGTTTATAATATTAGTATGTTATTAATGTTTAGAGTAACATTTATCTACATTCCCAATATATTATACCTCAAAGTCCCAAGAATTAAATTGCTACTGAAAACACTATATTCTGAAGGCTTGTGACACACACTATCAAAAATATTTCACACCAGTTTATAGTCTCATCACCTTGGTGGGTATTAGATAATCTCCCTCTATAATCAGTCTAAGGATTGTTTACTATTTGCCATCACAAATTTAATTCACAGGTATGTTTTTAAAATTACCATAGAGAGAGAGAGAGAGAGAGACTATAATAACAGTCAAGCCCCCTGTAGCTATAAATGATGAAATCAGCACATGTGGTTCTCCATTCCTGAGGTTAGGGTTCTGATCGTGTCTTTGTCACTGTGAAGAGACACATGAGCAAGGCAACTCTTATAAAAAGAAAGCAGCAGAATGCTTTGCGAAATTTTGCATCCATCTGGGCAATTATTTATCTCAAGACAAACTTGTGCGCGCTGTCTGTGTCTCCTGATTCTCTTAAGAACCTTATGAATGACGATACTGCACAAAGCAGTTCATTGGCCTTCATAGGTTCTCTGTTTGCCTTTTATCCCAAGCAGAAAGGTGTCACTGGGAAGATAAGGCACCGGCCAATTCCAGAGAAAGTCAGTAAAATATGAGGGGAAAATGAATTACTTGATTCTTGTCACAAAAGAAGGTTCATTTTCTCAGTTGACCTAGATGAGAAACTCCTTCATTCCTAGTATACTGGCCACTTGAAATTAGTTATGAGCCTTTGCTTGACAAAATCAAGCAAGAGGATTAAATGGTCCTGAAAGTTCTTGTGCCAACAGCTTAAGCTATCCTGCTATATTTATTCTAAAATTATGGCAAATAATTTTATCTATTTATCTCTTAACACACTGCTACCAAGTTGGAATGGGAAAAACCCAGCTGCCTTTGGGGGATGTTAAATGCCACAAGCTGTTTCTCAAATACTGTGGCATCAATATAGCTCAAAATATTTTCTCAAATACTTTTATTTAAATTTCTCAATATGCAAGTATCAAAAACAGCTTTTTACTCACACATTCGTGACTCATTTACATTTTCTGGTATTTATGTGACTCTGATGAGGCTCTGGGGAACTTTGGGGGACTCCTTTATGTTCCATAATTCTGTGGGAAAAGTACCAAGGTAGAAGGGTTTGTCTGTAACCCAGTACAGTTTTCATCTGGGTGTCTATTTGCTTGCACCCTGTAGGCCTAGGTTTTCCGTTCTGCAAAAAGGACAGATCTAACTGTATGGTTCTAGAGTTCATATCATTACTAAAATTATAACTGCCTATTCAATCAATATGCTCATATGTCTTTAGTGCATAATGTCTTGACATGCATAGATAGTGCTTATACTAGTGACTAGAACTCAATCAGATCCCTGAAGAATCTTGCAATTTAGTAGAGAAGATGCATAGATATTGGAGATGTTGGTCACATCTTGTGATCATTGAGCTGAACACAGTCCTGTGGGAACTTCTATCATGGCAGATTTTATGGAGTTGATTAGAGTGAAAAGGGCAGTTATCTACTGACAAATGAGACTACCTACATGAGCCCACTGTAACAGAAAATAAAATGCCTTGAGTGGAAGTGCAGCGGCCCTGGGTAGTAATTGTGGGCTTTTTTGCAAAGCACACAGTTGACCCAAAGGTGTCTAGAGACTTTCAGGCAGATAGTTCTGTTGGCTTCTCCAGATCCCATTTCTTCTCTGTTTCTCTAGATACTGGCCCATAGCACCACAGCTCTGTCTTCTGACTCATCCAAGAGAAATGCTGCCCATGTCTTCTGACGAAGGCCGAGCTACCACCTCTGTATTCTAAGATCCCTTCCTAGGGCTCTCATAATAGCAACAAACATTAAGTGCTGCAATTAATAAAATGCCTCGAAGTTGTAGAAGTCTGTTGCCTAGTGGTTCTGAGACTCCAAGTTTGAAATTATAATGTTGGCTGAAACCCAAATATGGAAGCATGTATTTCCTTCCTACTTCTAGCCCTTGGTGATGCCAGTGTTCCTTGACATCCTATCCTGTGATAGTTTGAATAAGAATGGCCCCCATAGTCTCATATATTTGAATCCTTGGTCATCAGGAGTGGCACTCCTTGAGAGAGATTAAAAGGTGTGGCCTCGTTGCGGTAGATGTGGCCTTGTTAGAGGAAGTGTGTCACTTCTGGGGTGGGCTTTGAGATTTCAAGAGCTCAATGTTAGCCAGGTGTGGTGGCACACGCCTTTAATCCCAGCACTTGAAAGGCAGTGGCAGGGTGCTTACTGTGAGTTCAAGGCCAGCCTGATCTACAAAGTGAGTCCAGGACATCCAAGGCTACACAGAGAAACTTTGTCTCAAAAAAAACAAGAGCCCAATGTCTTCTTCCTGCTGCCTGCAAATCCAGATGTAGAACTCCAGGCTCCTTCTCCAGCATCCTGCCTTCCTGTGTGCTGCCAACTTTCCCTCCATGATGATAATGGACTAAATCTCTGAAAACTGTAATTAAATGCTTTCCTTTGTAAGAGTTGCAGTGGCCATGCTATCTCTACAGCAATAGAATACTAACTAAGCATTTGCATACTTGGTGATTGACTCCTATCTCCCCCTCTGGCACCATATGGCTGTCTATCAGTGTCTTTCTCTCTTCTCATGAGGACGCCAGTCAGTTTGGGTTAAAACTCTACCTTACTACACTATGGCCTTATCTGAACTAGTTCCATGTGTATCCATCCTACTTCCAAGTAAGAGGACAAGTGATTGGGATCTGGACTTTACAAATCATCTGGGGTAACATAGTTTAATTCTCATCCAGAGAAAACTACTCCCTAGGTATTCTGATCCTAGACTGCTGAATTATCTCTTGCTCAAGACCAACATCTGTCCAGTCTTTCTGATTGATATAATTACTAAGTTCTCTGAAACATGTTGTTTATATCATCTGTCTTCCATAGTGACTCTCACTATGTGCGTTTAATTGCTTTGGAAGTGATTTGACTGAGTGTTTTGTTCTGGGATGGGTTTAACCAGAGAATCATGATCCAGTCTGGGTTTAAGTTATGTTGACAACTTAAAATGTATATTAGGGAGTGGAGTCCCAGGGGGCATGAAGAAAGGGCCTCTTGCTACTGTTGTTAAATCATAATGGAATGGGAAGTAGGACAGGATACCAATTGCCAAAGGTTTCCTGTGGCCCAGAGGACAAGGCAAAGTCTTCCTCTGCCTTTTGCGTGGTGCACATTTTCCCACCACTCTTTTGTCCACTCCTCTTTAATCATCCCACACACCTTCCTCAGCTTCCTGCTCTTCCTTACGTATCCCATCATGCCCTAGCCTCCATTCTTTAATCTGTGTCTTGTGCACTGACACTGGATCCTCACCCTGTGGGGGTTAATATCCATTGTCATCGTGACAGAATTTAGACTTTCACAAGAGCTGTTTCTAAGGAAGTAAGACACACCCTAAATGTGGGTGGCACTATTCCTTACTCTGGGGTTCAAAGTCAAGTAAAAGATCTCTCTCTCTCTCTCTCTCTCTCTCTCTCTCTCTCTCTCTCTCTCTCTCTTTCTCTTCTCTCTTCTCTCTTCCACCCCTCTTTATGCTGTAATGATGGACTATACAGCCTCATACATGAACCAAAGCCCTTCCTTTCTTACATTGTTTTGGTCAGGTATTTTTTTTTTTTTTAACAATAGTGAGAAATATAACTAATAGACCTGCAGACCAACTTTCTTCTTAGTTCAAAAGACTCTTTGTTAGAGAATCCTTCTTAAACCAGCCTAGATCATACACCAGCCCTGCTCCCACCACTCCATCCTGGTCCTCTGTCCCTTCATCTTATTCCCCAAGGATCCACCCACCTGAGATAGTATGTAATCATTCTTCTGCTAGGTATCTGCTTTATAATGCATTTATAATCCCATTTAGAAAAGTTCTCGGGCCGGGCGTGGTGGTGCACGCCTTTAATACCAGCACTCGGGAGGCAGAGGCAGGTGGATCACTGTGAGTTCGAGGTCAGCCTGGTCTGCAAAGTGAGTCCAGGACAGTCAAGGCTACACAGAGAAACCCTGTCTCAAAAAAAAAAAAAAAAAAAAGTTCAGTTCTCACACAACATAAAGAATGTGCTCAATAAAAATTCATTAATTGATAGATGCTATTCAAAGTAGAATCTACAACAAATGGTAATAATGTGATATAGTCATGCGTGACAGAAAAAGAATAAGAATTAATTATGAGCCTAAGATTAGTTTCACCCCAATTTAGGAAATCCTAATGTGATACAAGTAATGTTTTATGCCTTTCTTACAAGGCTGTCAAAAAGATTTGTTAGAAGGGCTTAGTTAGTTTTAAATGATACATTTTTGGTTTTGTTTTTGTTTTTTGAGACAGGGCCTCTCTGTGTTAGCCTTGGCTGTACTAGAGTCGCTTTATAGACCAGGCTGGCCTTGAACTCACAGCAGTCCTCTTGCGTCTGCCTCCTGAGTGCTGAGATTAAAGGCGTGTACCACCACGCCTGGCTCTTGAATTGTACATTTTGAACAATAGTTCCCAATATTATTTTTTTAAAGCCCTATGTTAGTCGTAGGCATTTCCAGTTCCAATGAGAATGCCTGTAGGCTGTGTGATGCAGGAACACATTTCTAAGATTGTGCTTCTGAGCCAGATGTGGTGGCATACACCTTTAATCCCAGGACTCAGGAAGGCAGAGTCAGGTGAGTTCAAAATCAACCTGGTCTACAAAGCAAGACCGAGACAGCTAAGGCTACACAGAGAAACCCTAACTTGGAAAACATAAAAAGACTGTGCTTTTGATTTGTAAATTGTTATTTTATACTGGTAGATTCCACTACTACTATTCTGAATGACTTGGGCTGCGGCTACTGGATGGTCGGGCTTCTTCCCTCTCCTAAAATTATGCCTAATACTTATTAGTGTTCACCTCATTTACTCAGTCGACTCATTGCTCAACAGTTACATTACAGCCTTGCATGCAATGCATGCAATGCAATTAAATAGCACATACTTTGATGCATATTTTTTCATTTAATTATTTGCTTCCAATTGTAGATATGACTGAGAGACATTATGAAACTGCAGAACCACAGGACTTTCCACACCTAAGAACCTGGCCAACATGGGGCCACTGTTCACACCAGCATACAGAGATCTGACCAACTCTCTATCTCATCTCTGATTGCTGGAAGATGGCTTCATACGCAAGAGTTCTTTATATATTTTGGATATTAGCCCTTTGTCAGATGTAGTATTGGTGAATATATCTTCCCAGTCTGTAGGCTGTCATTTTGTTCTGTTGACAGTGTCCTTCACCTTACAGAAGTTTTTCAGTTTCATAAGGTCCCATTTATTAAAGGTTGATCTTAGGGCCTGAACTGTTGGTGTTCTGCTCATTGAAAAATGAAGTCGGTGGTGGTAGAGGGTTTTTTTTGGGGGGGGGGGGTCATAGCCTTTAATCCCAGTATTCAGGAGACAGAAGCAAGAGGATCTCTGCGATTGAGGCCAGCCTAGTCTACATTGGGAAATAATATATGCACTGAATTTTCCTCCCCTGATCTTGCTCATGGCATTAGGATAAGTCCTGTTCAGTACTATACAGAAAATAGCATCTCTTCCATATTCATCTGACAAGACCTAGAATTTTCCTACACAAGTTCTCCACCAAACCTTACTCTGGCTATGCTTGATTCCCTCAAACCTTTGTGCAGCCCTCCAAATGCCCAATAGGTTATCCTCTCTAATTATAATAGCCCACCTGTCTCTAGCAGTTCAGCGTGTTTTCCCAGGTATCACGTCTGGTTTTCAGCCACACGAAGAATGTCAAATACTGAAATGGTATATTACAGCCCACTATCTGCTTTCATGCAGCCTGTCACACTAAGAATGCTTTTTATACATTTTAAAGAACTGTTCACAAAGGGAACGACACCAAAGAAGAATTGAATAATAACACCAAAATGTGTTCCAAATCTGAAATGTTTACTATCGTTCATTTCATAGATAAAGTTGTCCTGAACTTGAGTTGGGGATATACTCCTTGTTGGAAGACAGGTAAACAGTACAGAGTTACAGGTGGGGACCAGTGTGATGACTTAGCAGTTTAAGGCACTTCCTGCCAAGCTTGACGACCTGCGATTGAACTGCCCCCTTCACATGGTTGAAGAAGAGAACTGATTCCCACAAGTTGGTCTCTGATTTCTGTGTGTACCACACACGCACGCATACACGGGCGCGCGCACACAAACCACATAAAAAGAAAGTGTAATAGAAACCTTCTAAAAAGCTACTAAGGGGTGGAAAAGTAGAAGCCATCTTAAAAATATTAAGAATAAAATAGACAATTCCCCCCCCCCAAAGACCAAGAATTCTAGTTTCTTTTGGTGTCCTCTAACTCTGCCATCATGCACAGCAACTAAGAACAAGGATGAGATGTAGGAAGATGACAGAATTTTTAAGATATGTACTTTGTTTATTTGTTTTTAAATGATTACTTAATGAATTTATTTATGGTATTCTGTGTGTGGGGGTTCATGCAATAGCCTGCATGTGGAGGTCAGAGGACAACTGGAGGAAGTCAGTTCTGCCTTCCACTATATGAGTCACCGGGATAGAACTGCAAGCTTAGCAGCAGGCGCTTTTACCCACACAGCCATCTTGCTGGTACTTGGTATGCCTGTATGCCAAGTGGCACACTATGGTGTGCTTTTCTAGACAGATAATTGATTCTCAATATAGACTATGATTCCATATATATAACACAGAACCCTCCTTAATTTTCAGTAGTTCATAAAATTATACAGTACCTCTGCATTCAATAGATATATAAAACTGGTAATAGGTTGTGATGTGGTACAGAGTCTACTTCAAGGATATATTTCAGCACAGTAGACTGGGAGCATCAAGATCTCATCTCCCTCTGAAGCCTAGCTAATACTCCAGAGGTTTGAGTGACCAGAGGACAGAGCTTCAGACAGCCTGGACTACTGGAAAATGGAGAGAGAAAACCCAGTAAAACCGGGAGAAAGCTAAGCCATACATTTTATTTGAAGCTGAGATGCAGCCTGACTCCAAGAAACAGCTTTTCCGGTTTGAATCATGTCAAAAGAAAACTGGTTGACAAAGAAAAACACATTTTTTTGAGAAATACAAATAATTGAAAGTTTCTACAGCACACCCTTTCAATTCCCAGGATTTATTCCAAAATTGCTTGATAGATCAAAAAGGGAAATGTAACCCAATTTCATAAAACAAAATAACGCATAGACAGCATGTACAGAAAAACCCATCTTTTAAGAAGACGTTCGACTTAGGGCCAGCAATAGAGCATCCCTTTATGGGTTTTTAAATTTCCAGCTAATATGTAGATACTACAAAACAAAACAAAAGGAGAATTCTGGGAAATTATAGAATGCAGTCTTTTAAAAGTCACTACGGGGCATAAAAGCAAAGGAGAGATGACAGAAAGAGTCCATAAAAACTTGGTGATAGGTAAATACTGATTATTTAATCTGAAAAAAAAAAAAAGCAAAAAGTTAAATGCAAACTCCTTGGACATCTATGAAAGAACAACAAAATAGCCAATTTTCATGTTGCCTAGTTAGCTTTGCCTGTCTACAGCCTAGAGTTGTGAGTGAAGACAGCCTTGCTAGCATTGGTATAGCCTGTGGCATACCTGTAAGTCATGTTCTTGAGTGCTGACTGACGAGGAGGGCCCTTCCTACTGGGAGCAGCGCCACCCCTGGCAAGTGGTCGGGGCTGTGTAAGAAACCTCACTGAGCATGTGTCTTGAGGAGGACTTAGAGACCTACTTCAGTTCCTCAGGCCCTGGCTTCCCTAGATGACCCACTGTCACCTATAGGCTCAAGTAAACTCTTTTCTCCCCAAGCTGTTTTTCTTTCTTTCTTTCTTTTCAGAATTTGTTTGTTTGCTTTGGTTTTTTTTTTTTTTTTTTTTTTTTTTTCAAGGCAGGGTTTCTCTGTGTAGCCCTAGCTGTCCTGAAACTTACTCTGTAGACCAGGCTGGCCTGGAACTCAGAGATCCACCTGCCTCTGCCTCCTGGGTGCTGGGATTAAAGGTGTGTGCCACCACACACACACACACACACACACACACACACACACACACACACACACACACACACCATCAGTCAGAATGCTTTATCACAAAAACAGAAACTAGCCGAGCCTATAACAACAAGCCACTGAAGTCTGAGAATGAAAAGGGAGCAATTGTGAGGTTACAGAAGTACTTGAAGGAAATAACATTTACAACGTCCCTAATTTAGTGATCCAAAGGTTCACCAAGGCCAGGCGTGGTGGCGCATGCCTTTAATCCCAGCACTCGGGAGGCAGAGGCAGGTGGATAGCTGTGAGTTCGAGGCCAATCTGGTCTACAAAGTGAGTCCAGGACAGCCAAGGCTAACATGGAGTGACCCTGTCTCAAAAAACAAAACAAAACAAAAGAAAGAAAAAGAAAAAAGACATGCCAAATAAAAATTTCTCAACTTAATTTATTTCTTAATCTTATTTATTGTTACAGACCCAAGTTTCACTGTTGAAACTGAAAGAATAGTTAACGTAATAACACTGAATGCCAAAAGAATAGAGAAAACGAGTTTCGTGGCTAACGTGGTGGTAAAGAACTCCTCATTTGCTCTTTTAGCACACGAGAGGGAACTGCTTTTCTGTTTACAGATTTTGCCCTCGTCTTACAGAGACTTGCAATTTTTGGTTACTCTCAGTACTGAATATTTTAGCACATGTTTATTCACTACTTTTAGTTCTTTTTATTATTGCCTAAGCATAATCTTTGGCCAATTTCCAACTTATTTTCTGATGTGTTAAAGACACAAACTGCTTGTCTATTATAGATACAATACTTTGCCTTGTAAAAGAGAAGTGTTTTGGTAGCTGTCACTTTTCTTTTACTTAAAACTTTTCCTTATGAACACCCCCTGATTTCATTGGCACAGCAAATTAGATATAAGCATATATATATATATATATATATATATATATATATGCACATACACATATATATGTAAACACACACACATATATAAAATTAGCAGCCCTAGGAAACATGCCTGTAGGTATCATAGATATTTCTTATAAGCTGTAGTTTTCAATATATGCTGACACAGGCACATCCAGATAAAGTAGTTATGCACCTGTATGCTTTCTGATTTCTTTCCACAATTATGTTTGACTTCTTAAACTGTGTGCACACGTGTGTGTGTGGTGTGTGTGTGTGTGTGTGTGTGTGTGTGTGTGTGTGTGTGTGTGTGCAGGTTTCCCAGTATGAAGGACTTTAGCCTTCAAGAACTCAGATCTAAAGTTTGCCCATTTCAACAAGTACCTACAGAGAGCAAAAGAGAGATCAAGGCAACAGCTACCGATGGACTTGCGCAGGCAGCTCGCTGAGCTTTGCACAGACCACGCCACTGCAAAGATGGCAGCAAAAGTGACAGCATCATTCTAGAGCTAGAACCATAGAATCAAAACACGGCAGCTTTGCCCAATTCTATATTGTTCGGAAAAGATCTTAAAAAGAAGCCTAAAATACTAACCTAATGAATTGAGAGTTAGAAATCTCATACGAATACACATAAGAGGGAAGAAACTGTTTCTTTAAGGAAATATTTGGGAAATTTTATGTTATATTCAAAATGGGAATTGAATATGCCCATTGTGTTATGTGATGAAAAACAAGCAGATGAAATTATAACCAAGAAGCAAGTGAATTATACCAGAAAGGATTAAATTAGCCAGCTGTTCACTCTAATATACAAGTGAATGTTGGAACAAATTGAGACTAAGTCACTGCATGCCCCAAATTAGATCATGTATAATTCTCAACAAAACAGCCATTCTTGTTATTGTAGATTTCTTTCTTCTTCCTTGTAAGTCTATTAAGTACTGAACACTGATGAAAAGTTCATTTAGAGAAGCAGTGTAGCAACACCCATCTCATGACTCAGAATATATACATTTCGTGATAATTTCAAAGTATCCTAGAATATAATTTAACTGAACAATTAAAGACAACTATTCTGTATGACTATATGAGACAGCTTAAAATTGTCAGTTAATGACCCTTCGTCTTCAGACAGAATTCTCCCTCAGAATTGATTTTTAAAGTCCTTATGCTTATGTAAGTTCATTGAAATAAAGTGGCCTTTATTACCTGACTCCATATCACCCATTTTATCTCTGAGGAAATTCACTTTATTCCACACAGTTTCTCAGCTAATTTTAGAACTGATCTTCAAATTATTGTAGTAGTTACATTTCAATAAATACCAAGTTCTCAATGTAAGACAACTTGATCTCAAATCAAAATCTCTTTAAACAATACAGGAAAACATTATAGCTTAATAATGTCTATTTCTTCTTAATGGCATAATCCCCAGAATATTGAGCATGCAATTTTCTTAAATTTGATTTAAATAATACCACAATGTGACTGACCAGCCTGCCTCTACCTTGGGCTTAAAATCCATCTTAAAGTAAAGACAAACTAGGTTCATTTTTAATTATCATTAAATTTCTGTTTCTGAAGGTTTGGGCTATGCCTCACTAGTAGCCTGAATAACAAACAGTTCTGTATTGCCTGTTCCAAGATACAGCCATAATGTCTTTCTCTCCAAAGGTTAGTATGACCACCAGGTTTTTATGACCATCTTGTTGACACCAAGTTGTTACGTCTACCTTGTGACCATGTCTTTGCTTCAGGAGGTTGTTATGCCACCATGTCATGCTTATGTTCTGCTATTGTACCTGCCTATTTGCTTGCCAACCCCCCCCCCATTTGGAAACCCCCTACTCCTGAGCTATAAAAACCCTTATCACCACCACATCCAATACTGATCTCTTGAGCTCCATCTTAGGAAGAGACAGCCCATCTACATGAATAAAAATGCTTGCTTTAGTTAATTTGGCCATGATTTGAGTCAGTGGCATTTCTCCCCATACCTGAGGAATTAACAAGAGAACAATCAGAATATTAACAAATGTAGAACTGGTTTTTTCAAAGCATATTTTTATTTAAAAATTTTTTTTTAATTAAAATGAACAGGTGAGGAGGTTGGTTAAGAGAATGACTTGGTGGTTAAGAGAACTGGCTCCTCTTCCAAAGGAACCGGGTTCAGTTCCCAGCACCCACGTGACAACTCACAAGCATGTGTAAGTCCAATTGTAGAGGGCCTGACAACTTCTCTGGCTTTTGTGGTCACCAGGCATACACATGGTGCCCAGTCTAACATGAATGGAACAGCACTCATACATATGAAATCAAAATAAATTATTTTTTCTTTTACAAAATTAATTTTTTCATTTTCTCTGGGGTACATTGTCAACAGTTCTTTGGAAAAGTATTAGGGTCCTGATACCTTGATAGGCATGTCTAGAAACAGGCTAGAGTGGTGTTCCAAATTACTGTTTAGGTAATTAATCTGCAACATTTTCATACTTGGGAATCCATTTAGAATATAGGAAACATTATAGTTTGAAGGCCCCAAAACAAGTCAGCATGGTACTGAGTTCAGAAAAGCATCTATAATAACCATGTCCTTTAATCACTCTCCTGAACTGTACCTTTAGGGAAAATACTATATGCCTTTAAAAAGCGCTGTTTCGTGCTCATAAAGCAAATGTATTGCCCATGCTTGTAAATGTGCAACATTATTCTTTTAATGCGGTCTGCTGTCCTTGCCTCTGCCCTTGTCCTATCTCCTATCCCACCCCCACCCCCTATGGTGTGGTCAAACCGGACTTCGAGAAGCACCCTGGGCAATCCCCTCCCACTGATGCACATTCCCAGCCAATGATTACACCTGCTCACCTCTTTCTTAGAGCAGCTGTACCCTGTTTCTTCCTGCCTACCCACCCACGTCTTCCCGTTGTCATGTTACACAAATACCTCTCCAGGAAAGGACCTCTACATCTTATACCACATCCGGTAGAGGTCCACTGAAGAACCCTGTAGGATAGGGCGTGCTTTAGCTAACAAACACACAGGAGAATCTGGTCCTGTTGTGACTACCACCATGTCTCCAGATTCAGGCTTCGCACTTCAAACAACAACAACATCTCCTCCTCCTCCTCCTCTTCTTCTTTTCCTTTTCATTTTTTGAGACAGGGTTTCTCTGTGTAGCCTTGGCTGGCCTTGAACTCACAGCTATCCTCCTGCCTCTGCCTCTGCCTCCCGAGTGCTGGGATTAAAGGCGTGCGCCACCACCGTCTGGCTCAACTTCTTTGCTCTGCATAATTTAATGTTTTCCTGAGACATAGCAAGTGCTGCTTCCTTTTTGTTGCTGTTTAGCAGCAGTTTTTATATTCCCCCTCTTCTATATCTATTGTCAATGGTTGCTTTACTTTAAGTTAACTCAATAATATTTTTTTGTTGCTGTAGTATAAAAGAAGAAAGGAAGTTTAAGATATCCTTAGACCCACACTCCATGAATTGGGACAGAAACACACAGAACCACGTGACTATGTTTTTCTTCTAGCCTGTACCTAGCACATGCTCCTCTGAGCAGGTCCGCAGAGACATTTCAGGACTCAGAAAACTGGCCCATGTCCCAAACCTCATTGTGTAGGAGTCTCCCGACCGCAGAGTGTGGCTGTGATGACAATGGAAGTCCTCTGTGGCACAGACGTCACACTGTAGCAGGAGCTGGCATTCATCTCCATCCTCCAGCAAAGGCATAGTGTACCTCACTCAGGCTTTCTGCCGGAGAATAACGAAGGGAACAGCTTGAGGTCTGGACTGTGGCCAACCTTCAACCTTTCTAAAACTGCCAAAGAGCTCACTGTGTTTGCAGAATTGTGTTGGTGGACACATATTTTCTTTAGACTGGAAGACCTCCAGGTGTTTGCTTAAGGAAGCCATTGAAATTCAATGCAAATTAAGACCAGCTTCCCAGGAGAAGGGACTCATTTTCCCGGCTCAGGACTTGAGCACACATTATTTAGATGTTCAGTGTCTGTTTATGTTGTAAGTAGTTAAAATATGCTTTAAATTATAAAATACACACTGTTTTAACTTTACCGGGGGGGTTAAAATACAGCGTGCAGAGATATTTCTAAATTCATAGGAAATTTGCCTACACAGTGATAATAGGCTACCATCACATTAGTTCTCAAGAACTGGTTCAACAGGTAAGTTTCAACTGAGAAAACTCATATTATGGGACTATAAGGAAAACAACAAGTGAGTAATAATAAATTAAAAATTGTTGTTAACACTATATGGAGCTAGGCTGGTGCTCCTTAAGGAAAAAAATCTTCTGCAGCCAGGTGTGGAGGCACACATCTGTAATCCTGGTACTGGGGACGCTGAAGCATAAAGACTGTGTCAATTCAAAAAACAGAGCTCCAAACTCAAAGAGAACAAGACACAATTTATTCTGGAATCAAATATGGGTGTGTAGGTCCCATTAGTGAAGACTCAGGTTATCCCAAATACCACATTCCACTGCAGATGTGGTTACATATAGCTTTATTAGTTACAGGGTAAGAGAACAAATCACAAAACAAGACATTTAAAAATAGATTTATGGGGGGGGGGGTGCTGGGGCTGGAGAGATAGCTCAGTGGTTGCTCTTCCCAAAGACCTGGGTTCAATTCCTAGTACCCACATGACAGTTCACAACTGTTTGCTACTCTTACAAAGTCCTCATCTGGCCTCTGTGGGCACTGTGCTCATGTGTGTGTGGGACGGGTTATAAAAATGTCTTTGACTGAAAGCCAAGACATCCTATTATTGGACGTGGGGGTGTGGGGGTGAGTGGGTGGGGAAGGGGGGAGTAGCGGGGTGTATTTCCAGAAATCTCTGCACCCTGAACGGATTTCTTTTTCTTTCTTCTTTTCTTTTCTCTCTCTCTTTCTTTTTTTCCTGAGACAGGGTTTTGCTGTATAGCCTTGGCTGACCTAAAACTCACTCTAGATCAAACTGGCCTCAAATTCAGAGATCCGCCTGCCTCTACCTCCCAGTGCTGGGATTAAAGGCGTGCACCACTATGCCTGGTTGCTTTATAGAATTCTTGACACATGATTCCTTCCTTCCTTCCTTCCTTCCTTCCTTCCTTCCTTCCTTCCTTCCTTCCTTCTTCCTTACCTTCCTTCCTCTCTCCATTCTTCCTTCATTTCTTAGCCTGTAAGTTCAAGGCTAGACTGGGTTATACAATGAGACCATCTCAAAAAGCCATAATCACCTGGACTAGAGAGCTGACTGAGTAATTTAGCATTCTTGCAGAAGACCCAACTTTGGTTTCCAGCAGCCACATCATGTGGCCCACAATTGCCTATAACTCCAGCTCCAGAGATACACACACACACACACACACACACACACACACACACACAGAAAGAGAGAGAGAGAGAGAGAGAGAGAGAGAGAGAGAGAGAGAGAGAGAGAGAGAGAGAGAGAGAGAATCTTTTTTTACAAGTATAACCATCTTAAACTTTCCTTAAGAAACAGCTTCATAATAAACACATTACATGACATACTGGAAAGTCAGGCAAAATGGAAAGTCCAAGAACAGTCATTTGACTACGTTGCCCAGTGTTCTAGTGTTAGTAAATAATGCTTCAGTTCACAGGGTGAAGAGGTGGGAAACTAAAACCTTCAGGAATTTGATTCAACACCTTTATTGTAGGAATGGGTTAGTTATGTAAAAATGGACTTCTGAATAAATGGTGAATTTTCTCTTTCCTTTTTTGTTTTGTACTCTGAGAAGTGGGCTGATGTGAGCCTTTTGATTTTAGACACCACAGCCTACAGAGATATTACAGGAAAATCTTCATCTCTTTGTGTGTGTGTTGATTGCCCAGTTTCCTAAACTCTGTAATAACCGCCTAAAGCAGATGAAAACAGAAAGTTGATGCTAAGAAGTGAGGCTGATGGTGTAATAAATGCTTACAAATGTGCAAGTGGCCTTAACTGGGTAATGGATTGAGATTAGGAAATGTTGAAGGATCAGGCTAGGAAAATGACCAGATGGCCATGAATGTGGCACGGCATTAAGAACTGTTCTTGTGAACATTCAGAAGAACACAAAAGCAACCAGCCTAAATTTTCTAAGGGATTGCTTAATCAGTGGTTCTCAACCTCTGAGTCTTGACCCCTTTGGTGGTGGTGGTAGGGTCGATGAGCCCTTCACAGGGGTTACCTAAGGCCATTGGAAATACCGGATATTTATACCATGACTGATAACATTAGCAAAAATAACAGCTATAAAGTAGCAACACAAAAATAATAATTTTATTGTGGGGGGTCCCTACAATATGAATAACTATATTAAAGGATCACAGCATAAGGAAGGTTGAGAACCCCTGGATTAAGTTGTCATGATTTTGGGCATAGAGACAGCAGATTAAACTCTGATGGAGGCACAGACAGAAGGGAGTATCGAGGCATTGGAGAGTGAAGTGAAGGCCATCCTTGTCATACAGCCACAAAAACTCAACGGAAGTGCTTCTGTGTCCAAAGACTTTGTGGAAATAAGAATGTAAAAGCAATGAGTTCTCATTGATAAAATGTGTAGGTGAAGAAGTATTTAAGTTATGGCATGGCTTAAGCTTCTGTGCAGTTTAAGGCCCTGCACTGCTTAAGGCATTGCTTGGTTTGGAACACCACATATTTGGGGAACACAAACAACAGACAGGTTCCACTTGCCAAGGCAAAGGGATAACTATCCCAAAGACATTTTTGGGATCTTCAAGGCAAGCTGTAAGCGGGAGGGAATGATGGCCCAAGAACGCCTATGGGAACTTAGTGTAGGAGTCTCATCCTTGAATTCTGACACAGGACTCCTGAGCTACCCTAGTCACCCAAGACGCAAACAACCCAAGTGAGCCATGGCCTGCTCCTCCCAAAAGTAGAAGTCATAAACTTTGATGCCATCCATAATACAAGAGCTGTGGGACCATGGAGACCTCTACCTAGATTTCACAGGATGTTGTAGACAGGCTTGGGAGGGACAGCTTTGGGTGCTGGCCAGTAGGAAAGACATGCATGGCAGAGCCACCTCAGACAGTTCTCAGTAGCCTGGTGTCTAGTGGTGACATAGGAGATGCCCCAGATGTGCAGGGCCAACAGCATGTACTACCACTCTGGAAAGCACCACACATGAAATGTCAACCCATACAAACTTCTGGGTAGACTTAACAGAGTTCAAAAATAGGTAGACCTACCCAAGGTATTAGAGGTCCAATTTCCAGTGTGCTCAGGAAGTGAGCTGTGGAGTCAAACAAGGTCTCTGGTTTATGTTTTAATTTTATTTATTTTCTTTTCTTCCAGCTTTCAGACTAAATACTGTTTCCTTCATTGGTTTTATACTAACTTGGAAGCAGTTACTCCTTTTTCTCTTCTGGCTTGAGAAAGTCTACACTACTCTTATCCCACGACCAAATTGGTGAAGCAGATAATTTTTAACAATTGGAAATACACTTGCCTCACAATGAAAGGTGCTTTGACTCTGACTCACTTGATTTAGATCAAATCTATAGTAGGAACTTAGGGGCCATTGCGATAAGCTGATGCTGAAAGCTAGCTAAGATTTGGGGACTATGAGTGACTTTTGTCTGTCAGAAGGACATAGATTTTTGTGGCCAGAGACAAAAAGCTGCATTTGAACGTGTCACCCGAGATTCGTGCTCAAACCCCAAAGGAACATCTTTTGAGAAGTAGAAAATTTTAAGAGATGAAGCCAGGGGTGGTGGCGCGCACCTTTAATCCCAGCACTTGGAAGGCAGAGGCAGGCGTATCTTCATGAGTTCGAGGCCAGCCTGGTCTACAAAGTGAGTCCAGGACAGCCAAGGCTACACAGAGAAACCCTGTCTCGGAAAAAAAAAATCTCTAAGAGATGGTAAGATCAGGAGGGCTCTGCCTTCAAGACTGCACTGGTGCTGCGATTGTAGAGACTGGTTGTTTTCACAGGAACGGGACCTAGGTAAAAAGATGAAGCGAGCCTGGCCGTGGTGGTGCACGCCTTTAATCCCAACAATCAGGAGGCAGAGGCGGGGCAGGTCAATGGGAGTTCAAGGCTAACCTGGTCTACTGAACAAGTTATAGGACAGCCAGGGCTACACAGAGAGACCTTGCCTGGAGCAACAGCAACAACAAAAAGATGAATTGAACTTCCTGACTCCCTTCCTCCTTCCTATTTGACTACTTGCCCTTTCGTCGTCTTCCATTATAGGATGACATTACAAGAAGGCACTCACTAGATGGCTGGCCCCTGGATATTTGACTTTCTAGAACCTTAACAAAGAACTCTCTGTCCTTTATAGACTATCTAGCCTCAGCTGTTCTATTAGAGCAGCACAAAAAAAATCAATGAAGACAGTAAGTAAAAGAGTAATAGTATATAACTTGAATTTTTACATCTTACAAAGCTATAGTATCCATAGAAGAAAATCTCTTTTCTATCTAGGCTCCTCATTTTGTAGATAAGGAAGTCAAGATGCTGACGCATAAGAAATTTGCTTGCTGTTCTATCTAACTTAGGTATGGCGCAACTGCTTTTGGTTCTTGACCAGATAAAATAGGTAAACCAAAGAGTATAAAATTATAATGAAAAAAAAAAAAAAAAAAACCCTCAAAGGCTATGGGTATGGCTCAGTGGTAAAAGGAATTTTTGCACAAATGTGAGCCAGACGCTGGGGATTGGGGAGTAAAAGAATTACCAGGGTTGGCTGGGTATCCAGCCCTGAGGATACTCCAAGCTTTAAGTTTAGAGAGAGACCCTATCTTGAGGAAATATCACGGAGAGTAGTAGCTCAGGCGAGTGGGCATCCTTCTCTGGCCGTAACCTACAGGTTTTGGTTGACTCTTACAAGATGAGCAGTCTCTTTATACACTCTATTCTAACAGGCCCTTGGATCTTTAACAAAGCTATTTCCTCCTCTTGAGTCTCTTTCTGCAGTTCACACTTTTCTCTCAGGAAGTGAGCATGGCTGACAGCTGCTCATCAGCCAGATCTTGGCACACGTTGCTCTGTTGTCTGTCAGTCAGATACTTTTATTCTGTTTTATGTTACCATTCAGCACTTTTCTTTGGCTAGGGTTGTATAGTTTGTGGCCTGTCCCATCGGAATATAACCTTCCCAAGGAGAGGAATAAAACTTTATGCGAGACTATATGCTTTTGCTAACTTAAGAATGTAACTTCCTTCTGCCTTTGCGGTTATATCAGTCATCTTTCTCGCTACGAGGACAGAATTCTTGACATTCAAAGATGTAAAAAAAGGTAATATTTATTTTACTCGTGGTTGCAGACATTTCAGTCTACCAAGGCTGAGAGGGAGATGGAGCCGGTCACAACAGGACAGAAGGGAAGCAGAGCCGAACAGAAACAGGAAGGAGCCAAGGGAAGCTACAGTCCCAAGGGACAGTGCCCCAGTGACCTGCTGCCTCCAACCAGGCTCTGCTTTCCACAGGTCTACACATAGTCTATGGAAATTCGGAGTCCATCAATCAATAAAACTATTCCTTAGGTCAGAGAACTCATGCCCAAACTGTTTCTGATAACATCCTCCGGGACAGATGCCGAGGTTTGCCTTTTTAATTTCCCGGGGCATTTCCTCCATTCAAACAAGTTATCAGTCAAAACTACTCATCACAGCTGTGAGTCCCCACATTTAAAATGCTTCATGGGCTCGGTTTTATTTCATGTTCCTAGTGATCCTACTGGAAAAATATTATTGTTGTCACCATTCACTCAGAGGGGACCGGAATCAGATAGATGTTAAAAAGTGTGCCTTAGGTAAGTTACGCAGGCATTAAATGCCTAGGATAGGAATCAAACTTGGGCTTATTTTTAGCTTTAGGCTTTAAATGGAAAACAATCTAGAAGAAATAAGAATGCGGGGTACATAAATGACATGCCCATTCTCACACACACACACACACACACACACACACACACACACACACACACACATATATATATATATATAGAGAGAGAGTAATGGAGCTGTTGCAGAAAGTAGGCATCATATGCCAGGCGTGGTGGCACATGCCTTTAATCTCAGCATGTCGGAGGCAGGGGCAGGCAGATCTCTGTGAGTTCGAGGTCAGCCTGGTCTACAAAGCGAGTACAGGGAAGCCAGGGCTAAAGAAACCCTGTTTTGGAAAAAAAAGAAAGAAAGAAAGAAGGAAGGAAAGAAAGAAAGAAGGCATTATATATAACTTTGAGGGACTAGAATTGTAAGGGGAATATTTTTGGTGAACTGAAATGGGCATTTTCATCTTCCAAAGCAGAACTGAACGCACTGTATTCTCCTTGAAATCTTTGCTTCATTGATGAAAAACAAACAAACAAACAAACAAACAAAAAAAAAAAAACCCAAACATATTCTAGTATCTAGTCAACTATGTAACTGTGTTATCTGAATCTAAGACTCTAGTTCTGCCCACGCCTGGGAGTCCTGCTTGCTTAAGGCTAACCCCCAGCATAGCAGAGACAAGGGTACGTCTTATGTAGATTATCTCTGACGTGGATTTTTGTTTGTTTGTTTTGTTTTTCAAGACAGGGTTTCTCCATGTAAGCCTTGGCTCTCCTGGATTCACTTTGTAGACCAGGCTGGCCTCGAACTCACAGCAATCCACCTGCCTCTGCCTCCTGAGTGCTGGGATTAAAGGCATGCCCCACCATGCCTGGCTTGTAGTGGACTTTTATTTTCTTCCCTTTGGTCAAATAAATTCCTGTTTCTTTTTAACCTGTATGATAGCTTTAGATTTTAGTTTTGTTCCAGTGTTTATTTTTCTGAGGCATGGTTTCATTATGTAGTCTTTGATGGCCTGGAACTCGCTCTACAGACCAGGCTGTCCTTGAACTCACAGAGGTTCACTTTCCTCTGCCTCCAGAATGCTAGGGTTAAAGGTGTGAGCCACCTTGCCTGGCTTTGTTTGTTTATCTCCTATCCAAAGTTTCCTTTGTTTGTGGAGGGTTTGGTTTATTTGTTTTTGACTTGGGAGAAAGGCATGTTTATTCTGCAGAACTCATCTTAGAGACCTCTATGGCAGCAATCAGTCTGATGTTCTTTGAGGACTCTCCTCCTCGCATAAACCGAAGCTCTGGAGAGCTGCCTTTTAAGTGCCAGTTTTCTTATGCAACTGGGAAACTGCAACCTGGCTTCAGAGGTGAGCATTCCTTCTTGGGCAGCTCTGTGCAGCTTTGGGATAACCATGATCCGTGTCTACAGGAAGCTCTAGCAACACAAGTATTGTAGCATCAAAGTCACCAAGTGAAAGGCGAACAGATTTTGGCGAAAACTGCCTGCTGTCAAAGCAAGTATCTCTAAAACAGCTTTCTGTTAGAATAAACAGTGTCCAGGCCAATTATCCTACCTGAAACAACATTGGCTCATTTCCCTTTGGTGCTTATATAGAACACTGACAATATGGGCTGTGTCTAATTAAGTTTGGAGAATCTCGGTTCCTATGGAATTAACCAAACAATTATGTCTAGTATTGGCCCAGACATGTTCTCTGGAGTTTGAATAGATGATGCAGTGATTAAGAGTGGAAGAAATGATCTCGATCTTGTAGGCTTATGCTAACCACAAATATTTCTTTTGGTAGGGCACAGAGTCACCCTTGTCCTTAAGTATATCTAAGGAAATCTCTGAAAGCATGGAATATAATTAGACTCAGAGTTTTTCAGATGAGTGTGGTTGTCTGTGTGAATAAAGATGAGGTTTAGTTGAGCCAGTATAGAAGTTCCTTGGTCGGCTTGTCTGTTTTTGTTCTTGCTGCTCTGGGGCATAAAAATGGTTCTGTTAAATCAGACTGTCAAAATGGCAAGGTTCCCTGTTTGATTTACTCATGCCACATAAACCCATGCAGACTGGTATGAATGCCACATTTGAGAAAAATCTCCCATTTGGGAAAACATACTGGGTCACATTAAAAAGGGATTAAATGGGTTTCTTCTTTTCAAGACATGTTTGGTAGGTAGAAAGGAATGCTGAGGTGACTCCTGGGTAATGGCCTAGCTAAAGATGTCTGTGTCTCCTGGAAATTGCTCCATGGGACTCCGTGTCATCACTTGGGGGAGGGGAGAACTGTAAGAAGCATGCTTTCATTTACCCTGAAAAGGGAAGCTGACAAATGAAATGCTGACCTTCTGCAGAGCCAGCAGCAGCTCGTACATTTCAAAGAAACCCCATCGTGAGCTTTGCTGAGCCTAGGCACCACAAGGCATGCTCTACTTCACAGTTATACATCTACAGAATACAGACAATTGAGTGTGACCCACTTAGTGTATTTCCACAGCATGTACTGCAGGCTTGCTTTATTCAGAAGGTCTGCATGCAATTATTTTTAAGTGGAGTTAGAAAGCTAGTGGATTTAAAAAGTGAATGCTGGTGTAGTGTACGGATGTGCCCTATGGTTACAGAAACTGGAGTAGCTTCCAGAGTGGCCTTCACAGCAAAGCACAGTAAGATGCACAAATGTTTGCATGATGTTCAATGACTGGCCCCTCACTGGAGGGGGAGGGGGGTGGCGAAAAGAATGGCAACCACAGTATACCCTAAAACAGGACCAGGATTCAGATCCTCAAAAAGGAATGATTCTCATAGTACCTGCTCTATTGGAAATAAATAATAGACTTGAAAAAAAGCTTCTTAACCACATAAGGTGGAGCACGCCTTTCATCCCAGCACTGGGGAAGCAGAGGTAGGTGGATTGCTGTAAGTTTGAGGACAGTCTGGCCTACAAAAAGAGAGTCCAGGACAGCAAAGTCTACACAGAGAAACCCTGTCTTGGAAAAAAAGGAAAAGAAAAAAAAAAGCTTTTTTAAAATTAACTGAAAGGTGAAGTGTCTTAGATAGAAAGGGTTAGTAATGTGCAGTAACTCTAAGATAATTATTTTATTTCTTTAAGTGTAGAAGGTTGGGGCTGGAAAGATAGCTCAGTGGTGGAGAGTTGTACTTGCCTCTCTTCAGAGGATCTACTTCCCAGCATCCTTGTCTGGTGGCTCAAAATTCACCTATAACTTCAATTCCAAGAGATCTGACAACCTCTTCGAGTCTTCACAGGCACACACCGACAAATAATTAGAAAGTTGAACAAAAGTGCAGTGTGTTTTTGTTATAATTTTACTGATGCAAGGCTTACGTTTTATAAGCACTTAGGACCCTTATGGATACTTCCTGTTAGAAGCTCATTCATTTCTGTCATTTGCCACAGTGCGCTACCTAGTAAGTCGTACTGAGCCTTATTTTCATAGGACTTCAAAAATCATTACCAAAATCACTGCAGTGAAGGAGTTCCAGAGTTTCATGGGATTAGTCTGTGCAGTTGCTGTTTAGGATCTGTATCTGGTAACCTCTTAGGTTTGATCTTTAAAGTGTGGTTTAGGGGCTGGAGAGATGGGTCAGAGGTTAAGAGCATTGACTGTTCTTCCAGAGGTCCTGAGTTCAATTCCCAGCAACCACATGGTGGCTCACAACCATCTATAATGTGATCTCATGCCCTCTTCTGGCCTGTAGGGGTACATGAGTGCAGAGCACTGTATACACAATAAATAAATAAATCTTTAAATAATAATAATAAAGTGTGGTTTAAATGTATTTTTCTTTATGTGTATGAATGTCTGTGTGCCATAAATGTGCCTGGTGCCTACCGAGGCCAAAAGTGAGTGTCAGACCCACTAGAAATGGAGTTACATTTAGTTGTGAGCCACCCAGTAGGTGCTGGGAGCAACACCTGAGTCCTCTGTAGTGGTACCCAGCACTCTTAATGCTGAGCCATCTTCCCAGTCTCAAGACACTTGACACTTGGATGTTGCTTCTGTCCCCATAACAGCAGCAGCAGCAGCAACAACAACAACAACAAGAAGATATTTTTTATTTATTTTTATTTTGTATGCATTGGTGTTTGCTTGCATATTTATCTGTGTGAGAGTGTCAGATTCCCTGGAACTGGATTTACAGACAGTTGTGAGCTGCCAAGTGGGTGCTGGGAATTGAACCCAGGCCCTCTTGAAGAGCAGCCAGTAAGTGCTCTTAACCACTGAGCCATCTTTCCAGCCTCCTAAAAAAGCTATTTTCAAGTGGGAATAATTAGTGTTTGAAATCCTAATTCTGTAGAGGAAAATAAAAAGTTCTGGGTAAAAAGAGCAAATCGACATTGTATATTGTTATAAATGTTGCCTTTTAGACAGAAGGAAATTCTACCTAGATCTGGAAGGAAAGACGATCTCCCTAGCCCCATTGTAAAATCCTTCATAGTGTTACCTTGCTTAAAAGACTTGGCAGGTTGAAAATTGGATATATGTGAATGATAAGTCTCATTTCTTAGGTATCTAGGATCGCATCTAAAAGACATTCTACATGGTGGAAATATGTAGGTGAGAGTAAATGTGTTTGGAGGCAAATATTTGAAGGTGTGAGAAAGGAGTCAAACAGCAGAAAAACCTGGCACTTGACACTTAGTCAAGCCAAGGTGTTAGGTAGCACCATGAGACTTCTCCTTCAACACCGTGTTCCTTAAGGGGACTCTTAATGTTTGTCTGCTAATATCGCCTGTGCAAAAGAGATTTTATTTTGGTTGAATACTGTTAGGCCTTATCCAGCTGTGGTGATGTGTGTGGTGGTTTGAACGAAAATGTCCCCCCATAGCCTCATATATTTGAACTTTTGGCCTTCAGTTGATGGTGATGTTCAGGGAGATTTAGGAGGTATGGCCCTGTAGAAGGAAGTATATGACTGAGGGTGAGCATCAGGGTTACAAAATTAGAGCCATTCCTGATGCACATATTCTTTCCTCCTTCCCTCTCTGTCCCCTTTACTCTCCCTTCTCACTCTTGTTCTCCCACAAGTCCTGCTTGCAGTTAAGACATGAGCCCTCAACTTCCTTCTCCCTCCACTGTCCCTGTGTGCCATGATGAGCTCTTGTCCCTCCCCTCAGCTTCCTTCTCCCTCCACTGTCCCTGTGTGCCATGATGAGCTCTTGTCCCTCTGGAACCATCAATCGTTTCTTCTACAACTTGCCTTGGCCTTGTGTTTTACCACAGCAATAGAAAAGTGATACAATATCAAATAGATGGATTTTTTTTGTGTGTGTGTATGAAATTTTACCCAAAGGACACTTACAGGGCAAAGATGTAAAGGTCTGCATGATTGTAAGCCTGTTGACTGATTTTAGGATATGAGAGTGTAGCAACCTAGGTCTTATAGAAGGAAGAAACAAAAAATTACACTACTTTATTGTGCTTAGTGTTAATTCTGAGATTTTTTTTTTATTAATTTATTCTTGTTACATCTCAATGTTTATCCCATCCCTTGTATCCTCCCATTCCTCCCCCCCCCCATTTTCCCATTATTCCCCTCCCCTATGACTGTTCCTGAGGGGGATTACGTCCCCCTATATATTCTCATAGGGTATCAAGTCTCTTCTTGGCTACTTGCTGTCCTTCCTCTGAGTGCCACCAGGTCTCCCCCTCCAGGGGACATGGTCAAATGTGAGGCACCAGAGTACGTGAGAAAGTCGTATCACACTCTCCACTCAACTGTGGAGAATATTCTGACCACATAATAATCAAAACACAAAACATGCAGAACAAAGAAAAAATATTAAAAGCTGCAAGGGAAAAGGGCCAAATAACATTTAATGGTAAACCTATCAGAATTACACCCGACTTCTCAGCAGAGACCATAAAAGCCAGAAGGGCCTGGACAGAGACCCTGCAAACCCTAAGAGAACACAGATGCCAGGCCAGACTACTTTACCCAGCAAAATTATCAATAACCATTGATGGAGAAAACAAAATATTCCATGACAAAAACAAATTCAAACAGTACCTATCCACAAACCCAGCTTTACAGAAGGTACTAGAAGGAAAACTCCATCCCAAAGGGTCAAGCTACAACTAAAACTACCCAGGAAATAGATAACTATCCCATGGCAAAAACACAACTACACAAACGCTCAACTGGAAACAACATCAAAATTAAGACTCTTAACAGTCACTGGTCATTAATATCTCTCAACATCAATGGCCTCAATTCTCCAATAAAAAGACACAGACTAAATGAATGGGTACATAAACAAGATCCAACATTCTTCTGCATCCAAGAAACACATCTCACCCATAATGAAAGGCATTACCTCAGGGTAAAAGGTTGGAAAAAAATATTCCAAGCAAATGGTCACAAGAAGCAAGCAGGTGTAGCCATTTTAGTATCGAACAAAATAGACTTTCAACCAAAATTAATCAAAAGGGATGAGGAAGTACACTTCATACTCATCAAAGGTAAAGTCAACCAAGATGACATCACAATTCTGAACATCTATGCTCCCAATACAAGGGCACCCACATTTGTAAAAAATTCTGAGATTTTTGAGAGGGGGAAATTTTCCACAATTTCCAGTCAAATTTGAAGCATGCTTTTATTAAGTAGGAGCCATATTTCTGATTCTGTTCACTCTGTAGCTACCAGCAGAAAATTGAAAGTATTAATTTGGCATGTATAAAAAGAAATGTGGACCTTTACACCAAAAGATAACATTTTGATGACTTCTTGGCATGTAAAATTGAAAGATGGTAATTAGCAAGTTATGTAACACATTTCAACATCAGTTCTAGATTTCACACCCAAACAGAGAGCCACTAACACACTGTTTCTTAAAGCTTGCATAATCTTAGAAATGACAGACTATTCTGATAAAAGAATACATTTCAGAGACAGAATATACTGGATTATACTTTCTTATGATAACAACAATTTAAGTGCATTGGAAAATAAATTCAGTAGAGCTACATTGAAAGTTTACATGTTTTAAGATATCTGTAAGTTAATCGGAGAAGCAATTAAGAGATTCTTAATATTAATGCCTGTTTTACTTAGAGTTTATATTTACAACCTAGGAATTCATTTACAGTTTTTGATAAAAGAGAGTCCAATACAAAGCTGGGCGTTTGATCCCAGCACTCAGGAGGCAGAGAGAGGTGAATCCCAGTGAGTCCAAAGCCAGCCTGGTCTTCAGAGTGAATTTCAGGATAGCCAGAGCTTCCCAGAGGAAACCCTTTCTCAAAAACCAAACCAACCAAACAAAGATTGTCCTGTACAAACTCTGGCTACTCTCTCAGCTTAGAAGAGAAGAGCATGCTCACTCATGTGGCAACATGGATGGGGTGCTAGGGAAATCATCAAGGACAGAAGGGTGTTGCATGCTTCCATGCATCAGGAATCCAGAATGAACAGACTTAGAAACAGAGTGGAATGGTCTTTACCATAGGTAGGGACTGGGTAGCTGCTTGTAATTGGTGTTTCCATAGTACTTGAGAGGCGACTAGACAGATTGCTACAGTGGCCCTAGGTCGTAGTTAAGCAATGGCAACCAAAGCCAGCAGAAATGGCTTTTACAAGACAGAAATGTTAACTTGTGTCTCATTAAGAACTTTCCACTGGAATGACCTAAATGAAGCCTACACTTGAATCAGTTGAGATCTCTTCTTGCCCTGCTACTGTGTTCACCCTGTGAAGTCTTTTCCACACATCCAGGCTCCTTTGGCAGGCCTCAGACCTCTTCCAGTTAGTATTTGCCAGGTCTATGCAACCTGTCTACTCAAACATTTGAAATTTTTGACATAACAAATCTTGTCTTTTGGCAACGAGCAGGAAGTTTCAGATGGATAACCTTAGAGTTCAAGTCACAGCTGACATAAACCTACCATCTTTTTTTTTTTTGAAACACAGTATCACTGTACAGCCCTGGCTAGCCTATCTGCGTAGACCAGACTTGCCTGGAACTCATAGAGATATACCTGTATCTGTCTCTAAGTCTGGGACTTAAAGTATGTGCCACTATGCACATATGTATATGTATGTGTGTATGTATATATGTGCATATACACACATTTATATGTATGTACACTGTATACATATGTATGTATACATATACATATATGTATACTGTATGCATCCTTATATGCATATGTGTGTGTGGTTTTTTTGCTATTCTTTTTCCCATTCTTCTAAGTAATAGAAAAACTTGCATTTCTTTTTTATTTTTAATTTATTCACTTTACATTCTGATCATGCCTTCTCATTTCCTCCCAGTCCCACCCACCTTCTCTCTTCCCCCTTATCTGCCTCCCCTAGACCTCAGAAATGGGGAGCCCTCCTTCCCTACCAACTGACCCCAGCCTATCAAGTCTCATCAGGACTGTTTGCATCCTCTTCCTCTGTGGCAAGGTAAGGCTGGCCCACCAGGGGGAAGAGATCAAAGAGTAGGCAACAGAGTCCATGGCAAAGACAGTTCCTGCTCCCCTTACTAGGGGACCCACAAGGAAACTGAGCTGCCTATCAGTTGCATCCTCTTCCTCTGTGGCAAGGTAAGGCTGGCCCACCAGGGGGAAGAGATCAAAGAGTAGGCAACAGAGTCCATGGCAAAGACAGTTCCTGCTCCCCTTACTAGGGGACCCACAAGGAAACTGAGCTGCCTATCAGTTACATCTGAGCTGTGGACCTAAGTATTCTTCATGCATGGTCCTTGGTTGGTGCATCAGTCTCCGCAGGCCCCTGTGGGCCCTGATTTGTTGACTCTGTTGGTCTTCTTGTGGTGTGCCTGTCCCCTCCAGGTCCTTCTATTATCTGCACTCTGCCCAGTGTTTGGCTGTGAGTCTTAGCATCTTCTTCAATCTCCTGGTGGGTGAAGTCTTTCAGAGGACATTTATTCTAATAGCCAGAAAATGGAAACAACCCTAATGTTCCTCAAATGAAGAATAGAAAAAGAAACTGTGGTACATCTACACAATGGAATCCTATTCAGCTATTAAAAACAAGGACATCATGAAATTTCCTAGCAAATGGATGGATCTGAACAAGGTCATCCTGAGTGAGGTAACCCAGATCCAGAATGACACACATGGTATATACTCACTTATAAGCAGATATTAGCAACAAAATACAGGATAACCACCCTACAATCCACAGACCTAAAGAAACTAAGTAACAAGGAGGACCCTAGGGAGAATGCTTAATTCTCATTCAGAAGGGCAAATAGAATAGACAGTAGAAGTGATTGAAGAGAGAACAGGACAGGAGCCCAGCTATATTGTAACTATAGTATACTGTGAGCTAATGTTTGAAGTGCTTGCCAGGTACCAAGTATATTTGAGTGTATCTATTAACTGGTTTAATTTTTATTACAGCCTTGTAAGGCAGCACTGTTATTGGCTACATTTTATCAGTGGGGAAGCTCAGTTGTTTAGAAAAGAAATGGACAAAAGGACATTGACAACATAATTCATACTTGGAGCTGGGTACTTTACAACTATAAATATATTCCATATAGCCCCAAGGCAGAGACAGTCAAGACAGAGGTACCTTCAAGTCTGGTGTATAAGGAAGGCTCATTTCTTGTAGCTGTTATCATTAAGGGAAGAAGGGATGGAAAGGCAAGAGGGCAGAAAGGGTGAACAACTTCTTTGTACCCTTTTTATAAGGTTGCTGATGCCATTTATAAGGACCACTCTGTTATGATGACAATTCCATCCTCAGGCCTCATCTTTTAGTCATATTACATTGGCATACATTTCAACATATTAATTATGGATGGGACACTCACTCCAACTATGGCAAACATAAAGTGAAATCATGAATTAAATTGTTAGCTATTTACTCAGTCAGTTCTTACTGAGCCCCTGTTAATTGCCACACATATTTCAGAGGCCCTGATAATACAGTGGTGAGCAATGGCACTACATTTTTGTTTGTTTGTTGTTTCCTTAGTAGAGAGCTTGACTGAGAGTCAATAATGTACCGTGCCCAAGCACTGAAAAATGCAAAGGAAAGAAGATGGCTGGGACAGGCCAATCTGTTTGTATGTCATTTCTCAGGAAAAGACTAGTTGGAGTCAAGGTTGATTCTTAAGTTTCTAGCTTGAGCAACTAGATCAAAGTTCATAGGAGGGAGATCAATGATGTCACTGTTGAGTTGAATGAGCCTTGCATGTCTACAGAATATGATGATAGTGAAAGCAAGCTAGATATATGCACTCGCGATCTCTTACTGGACACCAAAGCCCAAGTTGATATTATTGGGATTATTGTCCTGCAGAGGCCATTATGTGACACTGTGCCTGAAAGAAAGTGTGACGTGAAAATAGATGAAGGGCAAAGATCAAAATAAAAATTTAATAAGTAGCATGTGAATAAATGGGCATAATAAGTTATAACACACTATAAGGCATACACACACACATACACACACACACACAAACATAGCTATGTACCTATGTATCATTCATCTACCAGTCTATTAAATATTTATATCATGTATCAGTTATCTATCTATCATCTGTCTATCTATGTGTCTACTATCTATCTATCTATCTATCTATCTATCTATCTATCTATCTACCTATCTATCTACTTAATTTTGAGATAAGTTCTCACTCTGTAGCTCTGGCTCTCCTAGAATTTACAGTGTCAACCAGTCTGACCTTGAACTCAAGAGATCCACCTGACTCTGTCACCAGAGCCTCTGTAATCAAAGGTGTACCCAGCTTATCCTCTTTAAAAATTTAATTAATTTTTATTTTTAAGCAATTAGTTCTCTTTAATACAAAATGATATATTGTAAGGATCAAGTAAGTGGCAGACATGATACATTTTATAAGGGGTCAGCAGAGAGAAGGATCTGGTCTTGAGATAGGAAGACATTTTTAAAAAGGTAGGGCTCCAGGTGGACCTTGAGTTGACCTAGGAGACCATCTAGTGAAGGGAACATGAAAGAGAGGTGAGAAGAAGTGGACACAGAGTGGACTTTGTAGCAGCACCACATAAGCAAACCGAACACGAGATGATGGATTCTGTTCTCACTGAATGTACACAGAAAACTAAGAATATAAGGCCAGAAAAACTTTATAAAATACTTAGGAGTACTATATTTCATGCATTATGTAAACCAGCAGGATAGAACTTCTTTATAGAATGCTGAGGAGACATTCAAATGGCTGTGCTATCTTAGGGGTTAGGCAGGGAGAGGACTGCAGAACAAATGGAATCACAGTACAAAGAGCCACATTCAGTACCCAAAGTGGAGAATTTGATGGCTCTCTGAGTACATCTTCACTGCCCCTTCTATAGGTCTCAAAACCTAATAAAGTGCACTGGCAAAGCTTCCCCCTGCATTGTTCATTATAAATATAACGTGTAATTGCAACGATGAAGCATAATTACCCAGAGCCAGATTAGATGAACCAGGAGTACCATTACTGTCTTCCTTAATTAGGGGAGGGCGAGCTCCAGGGAAAAGGAAAATGGATCCACTTTTATTTAATGAAAGAAAGGACACTGGAAAGAAGTTAGAATCGTAGCTTTAGGGCTAGAGAGATGGCTGAGAGGTTAAGAGCACTGTCTGCTCTTTCAGAGGTCCTGAGTTCAATTCTCAGCAACCACATGATGGCTCACAACCATCTATAAGGAGATGTGGTGCCCTCTTCTGGTGTGCAGGCAGAATACTGTATATGCAATAAATAAATCTTGAAGGAAAAAGAAAAAGAATCGTAGCTCTAAAGCTTATTGATGCATTAAAACTTTTACCATGGAACCCTGTTTGATGCTCATGCCTTTAGCCCCAGGTCTCCAGAGGTGGATCTCTCTGAGTTAGAGAACTGCCTATTCTACACACTGAGTTCCAAGGCTGGGTTGGGGGTGTTGGGGGTGTTGAGGGGGTGGGATTGTTACCATGCACAAACCTTTATTGTTGCTATTTTGCGGTCACATCTTAAATCACAAATCCCCTACTTTGACTTGCCCTAAACCCTCTCTGTGTTTGTATCCAATGATAATCCTGTTTCAGGAGACTGAATATAGGCAGGGGATGACTTAATTGTTAGAACCAATGAATGGATTTCTCGAACTGATTATACTTGCATTTGTCTTTCTCTTAGATTGTATGCCAATTGCTTCATCTCCTCCATTATTTTAATTTCTAAGGAAAGCTAATTATAACCTAGCCTAAGTGGACACACAAAAAGAAAGCGTCTGGCTTTGTACACAGGCCACAGTTTTGCAAGTGTGAGGTCGCATGCTATATTTGCTTTCTTTCTTTCTAGGTCTCTCATTGCTGGAGTGACTGTAAACAGTTCCTGGGGATTATGTAGATTAATTGCTTCCGACTTTCATTGAAATAAAGCCTGAAACAGACCAGTCAACAAAAGAATCATGGAGCTCTGCAGTATTCAGGGTTTGTTTACCCAATGTCTCTCAGCAGGCAGGATTCCTGGGGTCGGGGTTGGGGTTCTATGGAGTCTCATTAGGGGCACTCAACATGTATTAACATGACTAAGGACTTTTCACTTTTTCAACAACTATTCTGGTCTAAGAGGAACTGAAGAACTCTTTCTGATGAATTATCCCAATAGGCTCAGGTGAGAGAGTCACTAGGTGTCTGGCCATCATCGTGTCTTCAGTCTGGTGAGACCATTTCTTTCACAAGTTACAAAAAGTGCATGTGCTACTTCCAGAGAGGCATCGGGGAGTGACAGGGGCCTAGGATTCCTGGTAAGGTGGTCTCCAAGGCTCAGGGAAGCTGTCACATGTAACACAGCTGAGGGACCCTAGCATGTGGCATACCTTGGGTTTTATATCCTGTGTGACACATGATATGCTGGACTCAGGGACTGGACACTCTATCTTTAGGAATTGGATCAGCCCCCAGGAATGATCAGGCCAGCTCCTGTAGAGGGAGGGTGTTGCATTCTCAGCACATTCTAGGCTTTCTTAACATCAAATGAGAACCTCCTGCCCAACAGAGATGGGCAGGCTTTCATATTTATAGTTGGGATGTAAGACCACATGGTGCCAAAGTGCATGCTGCCTCACCTTAGAGAGCTACATCTTAAATCCAAGACCTTTTCTTTACAAATGTGTGTGAGAGTTAAAACATCATAAAAGTAAGCAGTCACCTCATACAGAGAAAATTAATCTTTTCCACCTTTTTGTTTTATTACAGATAGAAATCCTTTATAATAAATGGCCCACAGTGAACTGCTATGCATATTGTTTTTTGTTGTTTTGATGCTATTTTTCTTTCACAAAAACAAGAAAAAAAAAAAAAAGATTTCCTTTACTTGGCAGAAGTACTTTTGAAAAGTACATAATTACGGGCATGGGTGAGTTGCTTAACCTTTATATTCCACTGTTCTCAAGCTGTAAAATGATGACGTTTCTTCCTTCTAAAAAGAAGCTTGCTTGGGTTTAGAGATGTTCAAATCAAGGTGTTTAATGAAGTGATTGAAATACAGCAAAAAGCCCTATAAATGCAGATGTCACCAGGGCCCTAACTCCCTCTTGATTCTCTGGTTGCTGCTCACACACAGAATTTGCTGTTGCAGGAGTCATATCATCCTGGGGCGGTGAGTCAGGCATAGCTCACGAGTGCTGCTTCATCGGGGACTCTACATGCATGAGCAGTTGGTGGTGACTGCACGCACAGACACTCCGCAGAGTCTGATTGTGTCGGCTTTTCCTTTTATTTTAAAGGACTGTTGATGTCAGTGGGCTCTGTCATGTCCATATTCTTCCTTTCAGTATGTAAAATACGACTCCCTTTTGCTCTTTCCTGATGGGGTCTCAAGTAGCCTAACCTGTTTTCAAACTTACTGCAGAGGCAACATTGGCCCTGACTTCCTCCTGTTCATCTGGCCTCTACTTTCTAGATGTGGTGATTACAAGTGCAACCACGTCTGGCTTCACGAAGTCGGTCTGAGCAAACATTTGGGAAACAAACAAACACAGGCTGTGAATCTTGTCATGACCAGGACTGTTATCACTTCAGCCACAAGGGTCAGATTCTGAAGGTACAATGGAAGACTCATTCTCTTACTTCAGATCTCAGACAGACTGTCCATCATTTTAAAGTATGAACCCGCGATGGTGAACAGGACTGGTTTATTTGAGACATGGTGTTGCTATGTAGCCCTTAGTGGCTTGCAACTACCCATGCAGGCCCGGGTGCCCTAGAACTCACTATCCTCCTTCCTTAGTCCCTTGTGTGATGGGATTACGGGCCCTCACTATCATAGCCAGTGCCTTGTGAGAATTTCTATGTACAATATTTATTTGGGGACTAGAAAGGAAAATGGATGTGGGTGGAGCACAGTCTCATGACTCATCTTCAAGAAACTACAGGAAGAGAGAGGACTTCCCGATGAGTGAGAAAAAGCTAATGGTCCTGGCTGCCCTTGCTGGCCAGTCCCAGGCTTGGATCTCATTCGATCTTGCCCACTGGATTTCAAAGTGCTTAAGCACTTTGAATGGGCACCAAATGCTACACCTTAATTTTAAAATTATTTTTTTGTTTAATTGACTTTACATCTGGAGGGTACAGGGCTGGCTGGAGACATGGCTCAGGGGTTAAGAGCACTGTCTGCTGTCCCAGAGGTCTTGAGTTCAATTCCCAGCAACCATAAGGTGGCTCACATATTGAGGGTGCATTGCCTGGGACTTATCTTGAGGAATTAGATAATAATTTTCTCTTATGTTTTGGGACATATATCATTTACATTAAAAAAAGTTTCATACTGGAAGTGCTTTGGCTTCCCGAGCTGCCTTATATTGTCTCAGTGGGAGAGGATGCACTTAGTCCTGCTGCGACTTGATTTGCCATTATGGGGGGGTTCCACTTCTCTGAGGAGAATGGGATGCGGGTGGGGGGGAGGGGCTATGAGAGTGGGACTCAGAGGAGAGGAAACCAAGATGTAAAGTGATTAAATAAAGAAATTAATGGGGGGAAAGATATTATGCCTAAGATAGTAGACATGTCAATGTTTTCAAAAGCAATCTCATCAATATAACTTCTCACCTTAACTGCCTTTAAGCTTACGATCAGGTCCATGAGGTACATGCACACGTGCAATCACTACCACTTCCGAACTTGGCCTTTTAAGGAAGACATTTAAAAACTATCAGTTTGAAAAACATATTGGAAGGGGTGTGTGTTGCTATCCTCAAAGTTGGAGATTATCTAAGTAGTTATTTGACTTTTATAAATAATATAAGAACATATTAGAAGCACTCGCCGCTGCATGTAGAACCCAGGTAGAAATGGAGAGCAGAACCAGTGTCTGTTTTTCCATCTTGAACTCCTGTTTGCCTTTCCCACTTACATCAAGCCCCACTTCCTCCTTCGTGAAGCCTCCCGCTAGACCTCAACTTTCCTGAGACTTGTTTATCTAATTGTGCTTTTATTTTTTGTGAATAACTCTCCCCAGAGAAACAGCTCCGTGATGAATTCCTATTCGGTTAAGATTAACGTGTGCTTGTATGTCTTTGTAATATATGTCTGCGGGGAGGTCGAGGTGGGGCAGCGTGAGCCGCAGGGCTCATGTGATGATTTCAGAGGATAACTTTGGAGGAGTTGATTTGCCACTAATACTTTGTTTTGAGGCGGAGTCGGCCTCTGTATTACACACTCTCAGAGAGCAGACCCAAGGTCTTCTGGGAAACTCTCCTATCTATACTTCCCATCTCACCATAGGAAATGCTGGGATTAGAAAGGCATGCAACTGGTGGATATCTGTGAGTTCAAGGCTACAGAGCTAGTTCCAGGAAAGCCAAGACTACACACACACACAAAAACCTGTCTTTAACAACAAACAAATTAACTTTTTCTGAATAATCTAAATTATCCTATTTATGTATATTATGCATTTTGAGCATTTATGTTATTATGCATATATGTAAATATGAAATACCTATTAGCAGCTCTTTATATAATTTATTTTTTTGAAATGTATTTTGTTAAATTTTTTCATACAATATACTTTCATTACATGTTTTCTCCTCTCTAAATCCTCCCCGATCCTCTAAACCTACCTACCTACCCAATTTCACGTTTTTCAAATCTGAACAGTCTTAAAAAAAGAAAAATAGGTTGAAAACTAATTCTCTTCAGCTTTGGCATTTATCTAAAGGCTCCACTCATGGGTGTGCTGTGGTGTGCGTGACATACAGGGCCAAAGAAGACAAATAGAGAGCCAGAAGAAATATATCTCTGCTTATACAGCCGAAGGTGTTTCTTTTTTGAGACAGGGGCTCACTAGGTAGCCCTGGCTGGCCTGGAATTTTTGTATATAGACTAGACTATTCTTGCTTCAAACTCACAGAAATTCCCCGACCTCTACTCACTGAATGCTGGCATTATAGCATAAGTCTCATCCTGCCAAAAGTTACCTAAAGATTTTAAAAGAGTGTGTTAGGACCACTTAGTGGAGGGGAAATGGCAATGTTTTAAACAAACAATGCTGAGTATTGGACATTTGCATGTGAAAGAAATAAAAGTCATAAGCAAAACAAAACAAAACCAAACCAAAACGAAAACAAACAAAAAATACAGACCACAGACCTGTGAAACGTGAAAATTATATAATTCTTAGAAGACAGCAGAGCAGCTTGTGCAGCAGTGGCTTTAACAAACATGCCCTTGAACATGACACCACAAACACAGGACAGAAGAAGTAGATATGCCCAATGTCTTAGCTGCTTATTTATTGCTGTGAAGAGACACTAAAACAAAGGCAATTTAATAAAACAAACATTTAATTGGGGGCTTGCTTACAGTTTCAGATGGTTCATGACCATCATGGGGGGGAACATGGCAAGCAGGCAGGCAGCAGGCAGGAAGGCAGGCGTGGTGATGGAGCAGTAAAGCTTATATCTGACCCAGAAGCCCGAGGCCCAGGGGATGGGGGGTTGCTGGGGAGGCCCCCAGGGATGGAGGAGGTGGGGTTGGGGGAACACATGATGGGAGGGAGAGAGGGACAGGACAGGGTGTGGTGGGGTGGTGGGGTGGTGGGGTGGTGGACGGTAGAACAGCACACACACGCACACGACTGGACTTTTGAAACTTTGACGGCCACACTCAGTGATACACCTTCTTCAAGAGGGCCATGCCTCCTAATCCTTCTCTGATACCAGCTTCACCAACTGGTGACCAAACATTCAAGTAGGTGAGCTTCTTGGGGCCGTCCTCATTCACCACCCCACTGGACCTCATGACAATTAGAAATCTATGTGAACTCTTTGGGCTGGAGAGATGGCGCAGAGGTTAAGAGCACTGCATGCTCTCTCAAAGGTCCTGAGTTCAATTTCCAGCAACCACATGGTGGCTCACAGAGTCTATAGTGAGATCTGATGCTCTCTTTTGGCCTGCAGGCACACGTGCAGGCAAAACACTATATACTTAATAAATAAGTAAATCTGGAAAATAAAAGGGGGGGAGACACATCACCCATAGAATGCGCAAATTTTTATTAGTCATCTGCCTCATAAAAGAATGATATACAGAACATATAAAGTATTTTTCCAAGCCTATAACAGCAGCAACAACAGAGTAAGCAAACAAACAAACAAAAGATACTTGTTCTTCATACTTAGACTTTTCTATTTTCCTAGTTGCTTAAAAGTAAATTTTACAGCCAGGCATGGTGGTGCATGGCTTTAATTCTGGCACTCTGGAAGGCAGAGGCCAGCCCGGTCTACAAAGCGAGTTCAGGACAGCCAAGGCTACACAGAAAAACCCTATCTCAAAAACAAAACAAAACAAAAGTAAATTTGATATAAGATTAAAAAAAATATTTATTAGCATCTTCTTAGCTTTATTTGTAAACAAAATATGATGTAATGAAATTTAATTAAGTATACTCGGGAAGCGTCTGTGATGTTCGTAATTTATCCCAGAAAGGAAAAAAAAATTAACAACAGAGTCCTTGAGCTCAGAGATAATCAAATCTGACTCCTGAGTTTCCCAGAGACCTGAGGGGATTTCGTGACTTGAGCAGATAGACCAGCTGCTGTCTGATACGTAGATGCACGGGCAGTGCGCCTGTAACAGAAGCCAGGCCGTTAACAGGCTGCACACTACTTCTGGTGCAAATCATATTAGCGAGGGAAACAAAGTACAGTACTGACGAATTCAGTAAACAAAACACCCATTAGGAAACAAGATTAGGAAACGGCTGAAATAAGCCCCGCAGCAGTTACGTTTTCAGACTTCAGGCCTTTGATCTCCGGCCACAGGACTCACTACGACAGAATCATGGATGTTAAGCCACTAACTCACGTCCTGTGCAGATTAAGTTTATTTGCAGGGCATACGTCATGGGGCTCCTCTAAGATTAAATGACACGGCGAATATACGTTGTTCGGCACGGACGTGCACTCTATCCCGGTTTGCCCTTGGCATGGGGAACTGATGCTAGCTAGTCATGTGGTTGCTGTTATCATGTTTTTTTTTTTTTTCTTTTCATAAACTCATCTAAAAATAAATGTTGGGTTTTTTAAAATGGAAATTAATTCTTGAAATATTAAACTAACACCAGCACTCCTCTATGGGAGATGGAAATACAAGTTATAGAAACAGGCAGGAACTCGGGAGCTCGAACCCAGCTCTGGGTTCTCTTTAGACTGAGTCCTCACCATTGAGTTTCCTCTGACAGGTTTCACGGCTGTAGAGTCCTTCCCTCTCCGTGCCCAGCACAGCTTCTGCAGCTTGTCTCTCCCTAGGGTCAGCATCAGAAAAGCAGGACACGTCTCAGACCCCGCTTCCTCACCTAGTCTCTCCATTAAGGGCTTAATGAATATGGCTAGTATGTTGAGGAAGAAGAAAAGTTCAAGTCAAAGAGTTCTTAGTAGTCACTCTGTGGATTATGCTAAGAAAGAAGTAGGAGTTAGTCAGCGTCCTTCAAAGCCCATTTCTACCATCAGATAGCCGTGGCATGTCCATTTCTGATATTTTGGATTATTTTACTCTAAAAGAGGGCAGCAACCATTCCTTAGATCTCAAACTAAATAAAAACAATACTACCAATATGTGTCAACAGTGAGATAGTAGATATATGTGAATTAAATGCGATTTTTTTTGGTTTGTTTGTTTGTTTTTTGAGACAGGGTTTTTCTGTGTAATAATACCCCTGGCTGTCCTGGAACTTGTTGGAGGTTAGTCTGATGTACTTTGATGCTAATTAATAAAAAGCTATCCCACCTTGGCAGGGCAAATGAGACAGGTGTGGCTAAGGTTCTCGGACTTGGGGGAGACAGAGAGAATCTTGGGAAGAAGAAGGAGAGACCCGAGGAGATGGAGAAGAAGACTGCCATGGGTTAGATGGAAGAAAAGCATGTGGCTGGTGTGGATGGAAGACTCGGCCCAGATGAAGAACATTAGCAAGTATTTGGGATTATGGATGAGAGATAGTTTGACCGGGATTATTAGAAACAGATGGCATGAGATTGGGGCAGGTATGGGATACCTGCCCCACTGTGAGAAGTAGTTTAGAGGATTAATGTCTGCCCTGCCCCAGGTTAACTAAGGCTATTTTAAAATATAACAGGTGTCTGTGTCTTGAGTAATTGCCTGCTGGGCATACTGAAGTGATAATAATTATAGGCCAGATGATAAACAATTATTACGCCCTATTGATAATTTAAAAACAACAGGAACTCTCTTTGTAGACCAGGCTGGCCTCGAACTCACAGAGGCCTGCCTGCCTGTGCCTCAAAAGTGCTAGGATTAAAGGCATGCGCCACCACGTCCAAACGGCTGCAGAATATTTTTAAATGGCAACCATACATACAGTTTAGTAGCAATAATAAACAGGTGCAGACAAATAAAAAGACAATATCTGCACAGAAACAGAAGTGTGTATGTGTGTGTGTGTATGTGTGTGTATGTATGTGTGTGTTGTGAACCAAATATAAAAACCTATGTGAAAATAATATGAAAGCCTAAGTAAAATAACTCTATGTCTAGGCTCAAAAGCAGAGTGGAGTGGGCAGAGAAATCGATGAACATATAATAGAAATGACACAGTAAGAACTAGGGAAAGATACAAAATGAAAAGATCTACAGCAGTGGTTCTCAACCTGTGGATCACGACTTCCAGAGGGGACACATGTCAGATACTCTGCATAGTAGATGCTTGTATCATGACTCATAACAGTAGAGAGTACAACTACAGTTATAAACTATAATTACAGTCATAAAGTAGTAACAAAATAATTTTGTGGTTGGGGATCACCATAACATGAGGAACTGTATTAAAGGGTTGTAGCATTAGCAAGGTTGAGGACCACTGGACCACAAACATAATGGAAACTACAGAAGGAGAGCTACCATTTTTACTAGTTGCAGTCACAAGGCAAAGAGGAAAAAAAAGAACAGTGTTGATAAATTCTAAGAAATAGTAGTTGAAAACATTCCAGATTTCCTCCCCCAAAACCACACTATAGATTCAAGAAGCTTAGTGGGTCTGAAACAACATAAACCCAAAGTCATCAAACTCTGAAAGCTAATGAAAGAAAAAAATCTTGGATGGAGAGGAGAAAGAAGAGGAAGATGGAGAAGGGGGGGGGGGGGGATAGAGAGATCATTCTTACGGGGAAAACTTACTTGTTTTCTTTTAATTTTTTTTTTTTTTTAATATTGGGATTGAATCTAAGACCTTACATTTGCTGGTCAAATGAGTGTTCAGCCATTGCACTATATCCTAAGCCCCATGGGGGTGGGGGGATCAAATTTAAATAATAGATTTCTCTTTAGAAACCATACAGGTCAGAAGGAAATAGAGCACTTTCCAAAGGCTGAAAGAATAAAATTCAGAAATATGTTCAAAACATTCAATTCATCTTTATGGCAGGGGCAAAAATAAAACAGGGAAAAAAAAAGTAGAATTTTTAGAAAATAAAAAAGGCTTGTCTTAAAGTAAATATCAATAGTTACACTAATGGTACATTACATACATACATACATTAGTAAACTAAGATTATCAGAGTGGTTTAAAAATATGGCCCAAATGCATTTCTATAAGTACCTGATTGTCCTGAGTGATGGGGGAGGGGGGAGCTGTCAGTTAAGGAAACTATGTCCTCTCCAAGTTGAGTTGTTTTGGTCATGGTACTTATCATATCAACAGAAAACAAGCTGGGATACAGGTTTCCAGAAGCATCTGGGCTCTGCTGTAATATCACTGGACAGAGGCCATTATAGTCCAAAATTTACTTCACACATTTTGTAACTTCAGAAGTACAAATGTTATCAGTCATCAAAACTGTCATGGTCATGGGAGCTGGAGATATGGCTCAGTGGTTTAGAATACTGTTGCTCCTAGGAGACATGGCTAGAAATTGCAGTGCCAGGTATGGGGTGAAAGGAGGGCTGGCTGGAAAGAGGTAAAGAAACAGTGGGAACAAATGGGGGTCTCGAGAAGGCCACTGGATTGAACATGATCAAAGTCCGTTACATATATGTATGATGTTTTATATGGAATTAATTAGAAAAAGGTTTAAGGATACATGAAGCATGGAAGGGGAAAGTGGTAGTAGGAATAGGGGGATGAATTTGATCAAACACAATCTATGCATGTATGAAAATCTCAAACAATAAAAAGTATATTCAAAAGGAAAGAAGTTAACTGAAAGCAGCTCTAAAAGACAGAAAAAAAAAAGTAAGGATTACAGTAATTCTTTACATAAAATTTTTTTCTTACATGCACATTTTTGTTTTTTTTTTCTTTTTAAAATATTTCTTTATTTATTTTTAATTTGTTCACTTTACATCCAAATTTTCGTGCCATCCCTTGTTGCCTCCTGGTCCTCCGTCTGTCCCTCATCCCCCCTCCCCACCCACCCCTAGTCTTCAGAAAGCATAGCCCTCCTGCCCTATTATCTGACTTTAGCCTATCAAGTCTCATCTGGACCTCTTATATCCTTTTCCTCTGTGGCCTGGCAAAGCCACCCTGTCATGGGGAAGTGATTAACGAGTGGATACCAGAGTCCCTGTCAGAAGTAGTACCTACTCTGCATATTCTGGGACCTACAAAGAAACTGTGCTGCCTATTGACTATATCTGAGCAGAGGTCTTTCCATCATCTTATATCTTCAATTTCTTTTTTCAGAGACCTGAATTTGTTTTTCATACAAGTCTTTAACTTGCTTGGTTAGAATTACACCAAGATACTTTATGTTTTTTTGTGGCTATTGTAAAGCGTGTAGTTTCCCTAATTTCTTTCTCAGCCCATTTGTCATTTGTATACAGAAGGGCTACTGGTTTTTTGAGTTGATTTTTGTATCCAGCCACTTTGCTGAAGGCATTTATCAGTTGCAGGAGTTCCTTGGTAGAATTTTTGGGGTTATTTTTATTCTATGATATTATCTGACAATAGGGATACTTGACTTCTTCCTTTCCAATTTGTATTCCCTTGCATGTCCTTTTGTTGTCTTACTGCTGTAGCTAGACTTCAAGTACTATTTTGAAAAAATATGGAGAGAGTGGACAGTCTTGTCTTGTCTTGTCCCTGATTTCAGTGACATTGATTTAAATTTCTCTCCAATTATTTTGATATTGGCTGTAGGCTTGCTGTACATTGCCTTTTCTATGTTTAGGTATGTGTCTTGTATCCCTGCTCTCTCTACGACTTTTAGTATGAATGGGTGTTTGATTTTGTCAAATGCTTTTTCGACATCTAAGGAGATAATCATGTTTTTTCTTTCAGTTTGTTTAAATTGATGGATTACACTGATGGATTTTCATATATTGAACCACCCCTGCATGCCTGGGATGAAGCCTACTTGGTCATAGTGAATGATATTTTTGATGTGTTCTTAGATTCAGTTTGTGAGTATTTTATTGAATATTTTTGCATCAGTGTTCATAAGAGATATTGATCTGAAATTCTCTTTGTTGAATCTTTGCATGGTTTAGGTATTAAGGTAACTGTGGCCTCACAGAATGAGTTTGGTAATGTACCTTCTGTTTCTATTTTGTAGAATAGTTTGAAGAGAATTGGTATTAGCTCTTCTTCGAAGGTCTGGTAGAAATCTGTGATGAAGCCATCTGGCCCTGGGTTTTTGTTTTGCTTTGTTTTGTTTTGTTCCTTGTTTTGTTTTTGTTGTCATTGTTGGGAGACTTGTGATGACTGATTCTATTTCCTCAGGAAATATAGGACTGTTTAATTTGTTTACCTGATCTTGATTCAATTTTGGTAATTGGTAGCTATGAAAAAATTATCCTTTTCATTTAATTTTCAAATTTTGTGGCACATAGGCTTTTGAAGTAAGACCTAAGGATTCTTTGGATTTCCTCAGTGTATGTCATTATGTCTCCCCTTTTCTGATTTTGTTAATTTGAGTACTCTCCCTCTGCCTTTTAGTTTTGCTAAGGGTTTGTCTATCTTGCTGATTTTCTCAAAGAACCAGGTCTTGGTTCTACTGATTCTTTGAATTGTTCTCTTTGTTTCTAATTTATTGATTTCAGCCATGAGATTGATTTTTTTTCCCCAGCCATCTACTCCTCTTTGGTGTGTCTTCCTCTTTTTGTTCTAGATCTTTCAGGTGTGCTGTTAAGTTGCAATATGGGAATCTCTCCAATTTCTTTATGAAGGCACTTAGTGCTATGAACTCTCCTCTTAGCACTGCTTTCATTGTTTCCCATTAGTTTGTGTATGTTGCACCTTTATTTTCATTTTAGTCTGTGAAGTCTTTAATTTCTTTTCTTTTCTTTCTTTCTTTTTTTTTTTTTGTTCCTGACCCAGAGGTCAATGAGTTGGGAGTTGTTATGTTTCCATGAGTTTGTAGGCTTTCTGTTGTCTGTTGTTTCTGTTGTTGCTGCGTTCCAGCTTTAATCCATGGTGGTCTGATGAGATGCAAGTGGTTATTTCTATCTTCTTCTATCTGTTAAGATTTACTTTGTGACAAAGTATATCATCAATTTTGGAGAAGGTTTCATGAAGTGCTGAGAAGAAGGTATATTCTTTTGTGTTTGGATGAAATGTTCTATAGATATCTGTTAGGTCCATTTGATTCGTGACTTCTATTAGTTTCATTATTTCTTCATTTAGATTCTGTCTTTAGATGATTTGTCTATTGGTGAGAGTGGGGAGTTTAAGTATTCCGCTATTAATGTGTGGGGTTCGATGTATGACTTAAGTTTTAGTAATGTTTCTTTTGTGAATGTGGGTGTCCCTGTGTTTGGGGTATAGATGTTCAGAATTGAGACATCATCTTGGTTTATTTTTCCTTTGATGACTATGAAGTGCCCTTTCCTGTATCTTTTGGTTAGTTTTGGTTGAAAGTCTATTTTATTAGATGCTAAAATGACTACCCCAGCTAGCTTGCTTTTTGGGTCTGTTTGCTTGGAGTACCTTTTTCCAGCCCTTTACTCTGAGACAATGTCTATCTTTATTGCTGAAGTGTATTTCTTGTATGCATCAGAATGATGGGCCCTGTTTTTGCACTCGTTCTGTTAGCCTGTGTAATTTTATTGGGGAGTTGAGGCCATTGATGCTGAGAGATATTAATGACCAGTGGTTGTTAGTCCCTGTTTGTTCAATGTTGGTTGTAGTAGAGTGTGTATGCTTTCTTTTAGTTTTGGGACGTGGAGTTATTTATTTTCTGTGTTTTTCTGGGTGTAGTTAGCCTCTTTGGGTTGGAGTTTTCCTTTCAGTACTTTTGTAGGGCTAGATTTGTGGCTAGGAACTGCTTAAACTTCCATCTATGGTAATTGAACATTTTTGCGAGGTATAGTAGTCTGGGCTGACATCTGTGGTCTCTTAGAGTCTGCATGACATCTGCCTAGACCCTTCTAGTTTTCATCGTCTCTGTTGAGAAGTTGGGTATAATCTGATAGGTTTGCCTTTATATGTGACTGGGCCTTTTTCTCTTGCAGATTTTAATATACTTTCTTTGTTCTATACATTTAGTGTTTTGGTTATTATGTTGCAGGAGGATTTTCTTTTTTGGTAAAATCTATTTGGAGTTCTGTAGGTTTCTTGTGTGTTTATGGCATTTCTTTGTTTAGGTTGGGGAAGTTTTCTTCTACGACTTTGTTGAAAATGTTTTCTGGGCCATGGAGCTTGCAATCTTCTTCTTCTTCTATTCCTATTATTTTTAGGTTTGGTCTTTTTATAGTGTCCCAGATTTTTTGGATGCTTAGTGTTAAGAACTTTTTAGTTTTAACCCTTATTTTGACTGATGTATCAATACTGAAACCATATCATCTACACTTGAGATTCTGTCTTCCATCTCTTGTATGGTGTTGGTGTTGTTTGTGTCTGCAGTTCAGTTCCTGTTCCCTTCCCTAGGTTTTCCAACTCCAGGATTGCCTCAGGGTGTGTTTTGTTTGTTGCTTCTAATTCCCTTTTTAGATCTTTAATAGTTTTATTCATTTCTTTCTCCCTCTTGATTGTATTTTCCTGTAATCATTTATAGGATTTATTCAATTCCTTCATCTGTTTGAATGTATTTTTCTGTATTTGAGTGATTTATTTTCCTCCTTCAAGGATTCTATTATTTTCATCACCTCAGATTTAAAATCTTTGTCCTATGCTTCAGGTATGCTAGTATCTCCTGGGCTAGCAGGCTTGGACATTCCTGCAATGGGGTTGTTGTCTGTGTGCCATATGGGCCAGGCAGGTCCAGAGCAGAGGAAGAGAGCTCCATGCTGAAGGCTGTTTGCTAGGGCTCCACTGAGGCTTCCTCTGGATGGCAGACAATGGGTGCTGGAGCCTATACCCAGTTCAGTTCTGCTGGGTTCTCTGTGTCCCCGTTGGGTCAGGCAGGAGAGGGGCAGGCTGAGCCATCTCCAAGCCAAAGGCTAATCAGGTGCCACTCAGGCCTCCTTGGTATGGTGGACAATGTGGGTTGAGGCCAGTGCCTGATTCATCAGACCCTGCTGTCTGTGACCCAGATGGTACAGGACAGAAGGGGGGGGGGGTGGAGAGGGAATCCAATCCCAAAGCTACTTTGGTGTCCCTAGGGCCTCCTCTACTCTTTGCCTAGTTTGCATTTTAAACTCATTAAATGTATACAAAGCTCCAGGCTGAAGCCTACCATGCAGCCTGTGTCTTCAGTAGTTTGGATACAGAGTTTCACATCTTAACACACATTTTTCCAATATCAGAAGTTAACTTCGTAAATAAAATTTATCATGTAATTTATCTCCTTAAAGGGGGGGGGGGGCTTCAAAGAGTTACCCAAACGATAAAGCTCCATTACAATAAATGAATAATTAATGGGACTCAGGATGTAGCTCAGTTGGTAGAGTGCTTGCCTGCATGCATGAACCCTTGGATTCAACCACCAGGACAACATAAATGGAGTATATTTATTCACACCTGTAATCCTAGCTCTCAGGAGATGGAGGCTAGAAGATTTGATGTTCATCCTCAGCCACATACAGAGTTCAAGGCCAGCCTGGAATACATGAGAAATTCTATCAAAGTGTGTGTGTGTGTGTGTGTGTGTGTGTGTGTGTGTGTACACGAATGTATGAGTGTGCATGTGTATATGTATGTGTGTATTTGCATATGTATGCATGTATATGTATGTGCATATATGTACATGAGCACGTGTATGACTGCACATGAAAACTTTAGGCCTAATATGGCATAAGATGAATATAAAGTCAGTAAGTTTTTTTTTTTTTTTTTGTATTTTAGCTGTGAACAATGCAATGAAATCAAGAGGAATTGATTGTATAAAGTACCCAGAAGCATAAAATATTTAGGGATAAATATTTTAAAAGAGTGAAAGAATTATGCTCTGAAATTCAAATTTAAAATCTTGTTAGAAATTAAGTTATGGTCCCTAAAAGACATATTGTGTTCATGGATTAGAAGAGTAGTATGGAAGAAGACACAGAGTGGAAGAGAAATACTTATAAATTACATGTCTGTTCTATTTCCTTTGTTGTTCCTATTAGGTTTTTATATTATTCTATCTTTATGTTCCTTAATCATTTTTCTTCATTCCATTTCATTTTGCTTTTGAGTAAAACACTGAGTTTTTAAATTTTGTTTCCTGCAATATTTTCATGCAAAATTTCCCATTTGGTTCTTACACATATCTTCGACTTCTTTGTAGATGGTCATTTAAAAATATTTCTCATTTAATTGTAATGTGTCTCTTATCTAAATGCTGATAGCTATAGCTTGTATTGTTTCATGAATTCTGAGATCATTCTGCTACTTATTATGGTATCATTTTATTAGAACATGGGCATATCGCACCCACTAATTTCCATGCTCTGAGCTTGCTTACATTTGTGATCTGATGCTGTGTGAACATCATCTGGTTTCATCGCTGGTCCACAGCTCTCAGCTTCTGTTGATGGTCAGTGGCAAAGACTTCTCATTTCTTCTTGCAGGCAAGAGATTCTGCCTCCTCTTGGGCTCTGTGACACCCCTTTGTTAGACGAGGATACACATCCCTCATTATCATTCACAATGTAGTGTCTTAACATGATGAGATAGGACAGTCCATGATCCTGTTATATCTGGGTGGTGGTAAAAACTCTGCCTCTCCCAAGCCTCCTCTGAACATCAATGTGGAGAGACAGAGGAACCCTTATTACTGCCAGAGTAAGGTGACAGTCTAGCTTCCACACAGGCTCTGCCCAGATACTGAGGAGGCAAGGAAGGGATTCTGGGAAGGATACAGATCTTTACCGTTTCCTGTCACTTTTGATACAGCCTTAGCAGGGCTGGAAGTTAGTAGTTTGTGTTGCAGAGTAGAGCCTCAGAAAAGTAGAACTGTGGGTTTTCTGTGGCCCTTTGCTCACCCTATGGACACAATGGTTTTCTTTGTGCTGCCTGCCTCGAGCAGAGTGGTTATTGTCTGAAAGGTTTTTGCCTCTCTAGGATACCCTGTTCACGTTCCTTTGGCTAGAGTTGTAAAGTAATACAAAGTTATTTTTTCTATACACAGTTTAGCTACCAAATAATGACACAGAGACCTATTATATTTACTAATAAGTTTTAAAGAACGATAACTGGGAAGATACTCTTCTATTGTAACCCAATTATGCTAGTCTGCTACTTCCCAGCCATGTGCCCTTTTAGCTGTCCTCTCAGTCTTGCCTTGGCTGTTCCTGCTCCATGTCTGTCCTCATGGCAACTCCCTCATGGCACTTTCTCTGTTTCTCCCTGCCTTTTATCTTCTCCTCCTCTCTCTATCTCTCCTCTTCTTTTCTCCCTACCAGACCCAACACTGGGAACAGAAATCACACTTCCTGTCTTCTCTGCCCAGCTACTGGCTGTTTGGTTTTTAATAAACCAATCAGGGATAACTGGGGAGCATTCTTTTTTCTTTTCCCTGAGACATTGTTTCTCTATGTAGTCTTGGCTGCCCTAGACTCGCTCTGTAGACCAGGCTGGCCTTGAACTTATGTCAATCCACCTGCCTCTGCCTCCCAAGTGCTGGGATTAAAGACATGCATTCTTTATACAGCATTGATACAGGAGATTCTTCAACGACCATGACAATGCCCATTTCAGGACTGCAGTCAGATCTCTCCAGTACAGAAATCAGCCATCTGAATACATAGTATACAAAATCATCCATATATATTCAGAAATTATATGTACACACACACACACACACACACACACACACACACACACACACACACAATTTCAGAGTTCTAATTGTAATTAATGGGAAGAATACAAGTTTTTATTCCACTTTCACAAAGTAGATGTCGCCTTATTTCCATCACTGAGAAATAAGGGTGTGTCTATGATGGACTCAGCCTTAACTCAGGTTGGTTTGTTAGAAGAAAACCATGCCCCCAGAAAATGTTAGCGCAATAATGTGCAATACTAGATGCCCCTCACTTAACCCTCGGCCCAACATCTCTGTCACTATGGGAACAGATTAGTTCTAGCTACAATATTGTCCTGTGTTGATTAAGAACATTCCAGGTCATTCCAGACAGGAAGGGTATTACACAGAAGAAGAGCAGCTTGGAAACGGTTCAAAATGAGCTGAAACACTTAGCTGCTAAGGATGCAGGATTGTGGTGTTGAAGGTTGATTTTCTTTCTATTATGATCTTGCTTTTGTTTAATCTTCAATGGTTTTAATTGCTCTTTTTTTTTTTAAACTCACATTTGTTCTTATTGTCCATTTCCTCTCTTAGCCTCTCACATTCTTTTTTTGTTCTTTTTCATTATCATACTGTTGTTTTTTATTCTGTGAAATATATGAAATCCTCACACAAATAAAATTGTTCTGTAAACAGAGATACAATGTGACTTGTGGTCATTTAGTTGCTGGGGTCAAACCACAAGATTAGCAAAGTATAGAATGCTTTGTGTTCATTGTTTTCTTGCTTGGGTTTTGGTCAACTTAACATTTGGGGAAAAGGGACCTCAATTGAGAAAATGTCCCCACTAGATGAGCCTGTGTGCAAGCCTGTGAAGCATTTTTCTTTTTTAATAATGATTGATGTGAGGGCCCAGTACATCACAGATGGTACTGTCCATCGGCAAGTGGTCCTGGCCTATAAAATAGAGCAGTCTGAGCAATTGCTGAGGAGCAAGCCAGCAAGCAGTGTTCTTCTGAGTCTTTAGTTTTGGTTCCTGCATGCAGTTCCTTACTGCAAGTCCCTGCCCCGGCGTTCCCTCATGATGGACTGTGTCAGGAACATGTAAGCTGAAGTAAACACTCTCTTCCCCAAGATATGTAGGGACGATAGGACAAAAAGTAGATGATTGAATCTACTTCTCAACTTAAGGCCTTAATTGTTACTCACAAATAGGGTTAATTTTGATTCGTTGATATAGAATTTTGTATATTGATGCAAAACAGGTTTAATTTTGATACATTGAAATGGAATTCAAATCTGGTATGGTTCTTCACACACTGTATTTCTGTTCTAGTATGAGGTATTGTACACATGCAGCTCAGTTAATATATAGTTTACTTCCAATAGTCTGATAATGTTATTGTAAACTGTTTAGGAAAGTTAAGTAATACAAGTCAGCTGTCGATCGATTCATGTTCATGTCAAGTATAGAAATATACATGCTAGGTTTAACAGATAATTCTATAGATATTTGTGGTAAAATAGATAAGGTCTTCAAAAACCTCAGAGACTGACAGAATATGACATTTGAAAATATTTTTATTGTTTTAAGAGTTCTTTGATAATAAGACAGGTTAACTCCTGGCAACACGCAGCTTCTATAAAGAAGATGATGAGCATTGAAAAACCTCCTTGTGGAGATGGCTTCGAGTGTGGCAAAACAGTCACTGGACAAAAATGTCCTCGTTTCTCCCAAAGACAAAATTCTGCCTAAAAAGGGCAAGCTTGGATACGAGCAGAGTCGATGGCCAGACTCTGCCAAGACAGGGTAAGCAAGTCCTCAATAGTTCCTGCTTCACAAATATGTCTGTCAGATATACTGGGCCAGAAGGCCAAAGATGATGCTCCAGTGTTATATAGTTTTGGGTGACTGTTCAGACAGTAAACTCTCTCTGTCATTTATTAATTTTGGAAGCTGCTAACGTGCACTACCCTTTTACTCAGGTAGTTAAATTTTTTCCTTCTCAAGTCTCTGATGGGGTTAAAGACTAAATGGTTGATTTTAAAATTAGGCTAAGTTGTTTAAGAATTAAAAAGATACTTATAAGTCTAGATAGATACTTTTAGGTTGATGAATTTGACTTTTAATAGATGTTGATTTAGGTTAAAAACTTTAGATTTACCAAGATAAAATAGATATTATTTTCTACAAAGTTGCCAAATATATTAAAAATTATGTGTGTAAGTCTTACCTATTGATTTTTATAATTTTTCACAATTGTACTTACTGTATATTTAAAAATGGCCTTTTTTATTGAGACAGGAAAGGGGAGATGTCAGGGGATGGTCGGATATATTTTGATGTTAATTACAGCCTGCTGTTTCTGTGACCCAACTTTTGCTTAAAAAAAAAAAAAAAAAAAAAAAAAAAAAAGCCATCCTACCTGGACAGGGCAGGAGATAGGTGGGGCCAAGAGAGAGAGAAATTCTGGGAAGAAAGACTGCCACGAGGAGAAAGGAGAGAGACCTAAAGTGAAGAGAGGAAGGCCGCCATGGGTTAGCTGGAGGAGAAACATGGCTGGCAGCATGGATGGAGAATCCAGCCCAGATGAAGAACATTAACAAGTATTTGGGATCATGGATGAGAGGTAACTTGATAGAAATTATTAGAAACAGATGACATGGGATTGAGGCAGGGATCCCATGCCTGTCCCACTTGGGAGGTAGTTTAGAGGATTGATATTTGCCCTGCCCCAGGTTAACTAAGTCTATTTTAAAATATAACAAGTGTCTATGTCTTAATTGATTGCTAGCCAGGCCTACAGGTAATTCAGATAATTTTAAAACAACAGTGGTAATTTATCACAGCAGTGGAACCGTAACTAAGACAGCTGTTACCAGGTGAATAACTCCATACTATGAGGTGCTTGCTAGTTAATTCAGGAATTCTTCCTTTTAGCCATTTAGTTGACCTATTTAACTGTCTATCTGACTAAATATTGAAATGTTATAATTTGCCATTATATGTGAACTTTGGAAGTGTGATTACCTGAGTTTGTTACTCACGACTTTGAGAACTCTGTTGATGTCATAAAAAGGGCGGAGAGGCAGCAGCAGTCATGTGTCCCTAATCATATTTCCTTCTTGCTCTGCTTTATTAACAAATTCATGTCTCTATTTTAATTTAAAAATGGATTAATTTAGTGATAATATTTCCTAAAATTGTCATGCAACATTTCTGTTTTCAAACTTGTATGCCATTCATTTTGGAATTGGTCCACTTGAACTTACTTTTATTTCCTGAACCACCACACTGCTTCCCACCCTCCCCCCCTGCCCCGCGCCTCCTTTTTAATTTAGACTATTTTTTTTTTATTTCACATTGTTCCTAATTATGGGCTGAGAGCTGGTTTATGGGCAGTATGCAGAACCTAGGGTTGCTAATTTTTAACAAAGCTTTGATTAGTATGTAGGTGGTTGAGTGACTAACTGTGGTATTGTGGTCTGCTAACTCATAAGGAGATGAATATGAGCAGCAATGAGAGACTCAGTGAAATGGAAGAAGCCCTCAAAGGAATTAAATCACCGGGAGAAGCAAGTGGCAAAAGGTAGCAAAGGAATGGAGAATTTACTTTTATTAATTATTTTTGAGAATTCCATATGCATATGCAACGAATCACGAACACAGTGACCCTATTAGCTCTCCTTAGCGCCCGCCTACTCCTGACGACTCCCTTCTATGTGAATCATCTCTGTCCTAGTTTGCCTTCTGCTGCTGTGAGAAACACCACAACCAAAAGCAACGGTAAGGAAAGGGTGTGTTTGGCTTACCCTTCCCTAGAACAGCTCACTATTGAGGGAAGTCAGGGCAGGGACTCAAACAGGAACCTGGAGGCAGGAACTGAAGCAGATAGCATAGAGAAATGCTGTTCACTGACTTTTTCAGCCTGCTTCCTGCCCCCCATCCCCTCCCGCCCTACAACTCAGGACTACTTGCCCAGAGGTGGCTCAGCCCAGAATAGAGTGAGCTCTGCTATATCCATCACTGATCAATAAAATCCCCCACAGACACACTCATGGGCCCATCTGCCAATCTGCAGTTCCTTCTTCCAAGGTAACTCTAATTTGTTTGTCAAGTTGACAAAATCTAAGCAGTAAATTTTCTTTTTTTCATATTCTCTCTCTCTTTCTCTCTCCCTCACCCCTCTTTCTGTGTGTATGTGTGTGTGTGTACAGGACTTGCATGGGTAGTCACAGTTGCTGTGTTTTTGTGATTGCAATAACCATGTCATATCTAAACCATAGCTTTTTGTAATCTCATCCTTTAATTCTTTTTTAAAATTTTTTATTAATTTATTCTTGTTACATCTCAATGGTTATCCCATCCCTTGTATCCTCCCATTTTTCCCTCCCTCCCATTTTCCCCTTATTCCCCTCCCCTATGACTGTTCCTGAGGGGGATTTCCTCCCCCTGTATATGCTCATAGGGTACCAAGTCTCTTCTTGCCCCTGGAGGGGGAGACATGGTGGCACTCAGAGGAAGGATAGCAGGGCATCCTTTAATTCTTACACCCTTTTCTATCCCTTTATTATGTTTCCTTGGCTTTGAAGAGGGGTGATAGATGAATGCATTCTGAGCAATCAGACGTTCTTAATTCTCATAACTTTGACCAGCTATGAATTTCTGCATTAATCACCACTCACTACATAAAGACACTTCTCTAACCAACTAGTAGAAGGTACTTGACTGCATATCCATTTAGTAAAATATCAATAATACATTTCCTCTAAGGTCGGGAACCTCTCTAGCCATAGACTTTTGGTCAGGTTTCCAGTATCAGATATATATTTTCTCCTGTGGAGTAGGATTCAGCCCCCTCTCTCCCCCTAAATAGTTGGTTACTTCCCAAATAAATGGAAAACATACTGAATTCTAAGCCCTAGAAAAAGTTCTATATGTTCCAAAAAATGAAGGGGTTTTGAGGTAGGGGGTGGGGACTAAGCAAAGTGAAGTAAGCAGGAACCGAGATTGGCGATGCCATACATAGACACACACATACACATACATATTTGCTTACAATGTAATTACATAAATTTCCCTTCTCTTCTGAAAACATACACATGAATAACATTATTCACACTGAGCTGGCTATATTTAGGAGGTACATAAATTTTTACAGGGCATCAAAGAAATAACTCTCCCATGATGTTAAGAACAGACTGTAGGAAGTCAAGCATAGTAGTGCATGGCAGAGAGACACATAGGGATCTCTCTAAGCTCAAAGCCTGCTTGGCCTACATAGTGACTTCCAGGCCAGTAAGGGTTACATAGTGAAAACCTACCTCAAAACAAAAGAAAGCCGGGCATGGTGGCGCACGCCTTTAATACCAGCACTTGGGAGGCAGAGTCAGGTGGATCAATGTGAGTTCGAGGCCAGCCTGGTCTACAAAGTGAGTCCAGGATTGCCAGGGCTGTTACACAGAGAAACCTTGTCTGGGGTGGGGGCGGGGACCAAAACAACAAACAAACAAAAGAAAACAAACCAAAGCTTTTAGGGGTAGAAGTTGAATCTGAGGTGAACAGCTAGGGTAGGAATGAAAGGTGCCTGGATTTCATGGGGAGGGGCCTTGATGTCAGGGTGACAGTATATGCGGACATGTAGGAAGTGGAAACTGTGAGGATGACAAGTTGGTTGACTCTGTATTTATTGAGCTGATTCACGTGTTGTTGCATCAATGTTATGCACCGCACTAAAATTCTTAGTTTAGAGCAATGACAAAGCACAGTCAGGCTAAGGAGCTGATGATCTGTGTCTTAATTAGGAAGAGACACCATGTGAAAAGACACCATGACCCAGGCAATTCTTACAAAACAAACCATTTCACCGGATTTGCTTATAGTTTCAGAGGTTCAGTCCATTATCATCATGTCAGGAAGCGTGGCAACCTGGTCCTGGGGTAGTCAAGAGTTCTACATCTTCATCTCAAGGCAGCCAGAAGGAGACTGACTGTATTTCACACACTGGGGGTAGCTTGAACATTTAAGGCCTCAAAGCCCCGCCTCCACAGTAACACACTTCCTGTAACAAGGCCACACCTCCTAATAGTGCCACTCTCTATGGCCAAGCATTGAAACACATGAGCCTAATGGGTGCCATACCTACTCAAACCACCACAGTCTGGGACATTTGATTTTTCAAAATGTTTTAAGTGCAACAACAACAACAACAACAAATCAACACATTTTATTTTGTGACACATACTTATGTGTATTGTAACATTGTTTCAAAAGACTACATTGACTTTAATAATATTGTCAAAGAGCATTTCAGTATCAAATGCTGGCAAAATCCATTAAATTGATAGTTTTGAAATATCTTGGTCTCAGCAATCTCTGTTTCCTTAAAGGTTATTAAAGATTCCAAAGAGACTTTGCTTATATGAGTGATACCTACCAATATGCACCATATCAAATGAAAGTAGGTAATTAGGAACATTTAAGTCATCTAAAAAGAACTGTTACATATTACACGTTAATGCAACTACATTTAATGGAACTATCCCTAAGAAACCTTCACAAAACTTAGAAAAGACAGTTCTATATTTTTGAACATAAAACTAACATATAACAGCTAGATTCCCAGGCTCATTTCTGTTTCTCTAGTCTATGCTAAAGATTGTTATATGAGCTATGTTATTTTGTTTGAAAAGCATGAAGAAACTGTGGGACTATACAGATTTATAGTCTAATAAAGCATAAACATCATATGTTAAAAATGTATAAAATATAAATACCTACTTTTCCGCATTCCATAGATCAGCCATTGAGTACCCTAGGAGGTGTGGGTTGTTTTCTTGTGGCCATGTGATTCCCTGGGCTTTGCAGTTCCTTGCTGCTCCCAGGTTTATAGAAGAGCTTCTACTGCATGTGGCTCTTCTGAGGGGTTTGGGGGGGATTAAAATTCAGTGTTGGAACATGGCCTCCACTGAATACATATGTTAAATTTATTCTTTAAATTTAAAAGAAATTAAGTTGATACATTAACATTTCAGACATTGTGAGATAATGTAACATTCACTGTGGACTTAACACTGTATAATGTTCCTGGTGAACTTACTTATTTCTTATCTATCTTCAAATGGAGCTGGGGGTGGGCTTTGAAGTTTCAAAAGCGCATGCTAGGCTCAGTGCCCCCTCCCCACCCCCTCTCTTTCTTTCCCTCTCTCTGTTGCCAGTATCAGGATGTAAAGTTCTCAGCTACTGCTCCCCTGCCCTGCCTGTCTGCTTGCTGCCAGGATGCTAATGGACTAAACCTCTGAAACTGTAAGCAAGTTCCCAGTTAAATGCTTTCTTTTATAAGTTGCCTTCACCATGGTGTCTCCTCATAGCAATAGAACAATAACCAAGATGGCCATCCACTCTGTATAGTATCCCTTACACTGTTCTGAAGTTGAAGTATTGTAGGTCAGGGACAATCTGCAATTAGAAAATTGAAGGAATAGCCAGGCGGTGGTGGCGTATGCCTTTAATTCCAGCACTCAGGAGGCAGAGGCAGGCAGATCATTGTGAGTTTGAGGCCAGCCTGGTCTACAAAGTGAGTCCAGGACAGCCAAGGCTACATAGAGAAACCCTGTCTTGAAAAACAAAACAAAACAAAACAAAAACAAAAACAAAAACAAAAAAAAAGAAAGAAAGAAAGAAAGAAAATTGAAGGAATAAACAAACAAATAGAAAGAGAAAAAGAAAGAAGTGAGAAAAACTAGGTTTAATTTGATTATTTATACAGATCACTTGTTATTCCAAGGCATTTTAAAAATTAAATTATTTTCCCTTCTCTCTTCTCTTACCCTTCCCATATCAGACTCCACCTCCTCTCAAATTTAAGCCTCATTTTTAATCACTGTTGTTTTATATTTGTATAAATGGATTATACAAAACATCCAGGTCATTCAGGTAAAAAGATGTAAATATTTTTTTAAAAGAATGCACCTCTGAGCCGGGTGTGGTGGCGCACGCCTTTAATCCCAGCACTCGAGAGGCAGAGGCAGGCGGATCGCTGTGAGTTCGAGGCCAGCCTGGTCTACAAAGCGAGTCCAGGACAGCCAAGGCTACACAGAGAAACCCTGTCTCAAAACAAACAAACAAACAAAACAAAACAAAACAAAAAGAATGCACCTCTGCCCATAACTTGATTGCACAGTAATTGCATTCATTACTTTTCTTTTTTCTATGCTAAAAAAACCTGCAAACATAACTTAAGGACAAAAAAAGGGCTGGTTTTGACTCACAGTTTGAAGGCACAGTCCATCCTGGCTGAGAAGGCCTGGGGTGGGCATATGAAAGCAGATGGCTGCTTTGTGTCTGCAGCCAGGATTCAGAGAGTCATCAATCAGGAGCTCATTTAGCTTTCTCCTGTTTATTCAGTCCAAGACCCCAGCCACAGAAGAATGACACCACAGCTATGGTAAGTCTCCTCACCTCATCTAACCTAATGTAGAAACTGCCTCACAGAGGTGCCCAGATGCTTGCCTCGTAGGAAATTTTAGATTCTATTGGGTTGACATATTAACCATCATAGTAGATCTCTATAAGAAATCTTACTTAACTTTTTAATTTTGTCAAAAAAAAATATTGAAGAAGCAGGGCTGTGAAGGCATATACCTTTAATCCCAGCACTGAGGCAGGGGCAGAGGGGCAGAGGGGCACAGGGGCAGAGGCATCTCTTTGAGTTTGAGGCCAGCCTAGTCTATAGAGTGAGTTGCACATCCAGAGATACACAAAGCGAAACCATGTGTTAAAAAACAAAAAAACAAAACAAAAAACAAAAAACAAAAATCCAAATAAAAACAAAACAAACATACAAAAATATTTAAAAAAAAAAAGAAGAAATAAAGAAGAATATTGAAGAATGCATTCTTTAGGGTGATATTTAGTAACAGAAACACTTTTGCCGTTTTACCAAGGACATGCCTCAGGGTGACCTTGGTAAAACTGACACTTTTAAACCGTGAATGTTAGCTGTGAAGAATGGCTATGTGTGCAGTCTGGTTGCATTGTCTAGGATCCATAATTTTACCCACAATGCCCTTTGTAGCATCAGTGCAGGTGTCATCCTCATGGAAAGAACGCGTGCTATCTTAGAGTTATTATGAGAGGGCTTTTACTCTAACGACTCCCAGAAAACTACCAGGGCTGCGTGGTCTATACTGTGAGAACTACAACATTAAGTTGGTTTGACAACTTATTAATAGGTGACGAACTTCAGTTCCACACAGGGAATACGCTGAAACAGAGAAATAACACAAGAAGGAAATTTAGAAGAAATGAAAATGTCACTGATCAAGCTGTGATTTTATCTCACCAACCAGGACCAAGGCTCAAACCGGCATGCAAAGCCATTCATTTTGAACATCCATTTTCAAAACCTATTTCCTTCTAGTCCACTGGCTCTTAACATGTGGTTGCAACTCCTTTTGGAGGGGTGTCCAATGACCCTTTCACAGGGGTTTCCTAAGGCCATTGTAAAACAAGAGACATTTACATTAAAATTCATAAGAGTAGCAAAATTACAGTAATGGAGTAGCAATAAAAATAATTTTATGGTTGGGGGTCACCATAACATGACAAACTGTATTCAAGAATCACTACTTTAGAAAGGTTGAGAACCTTCTAGCTCTAGTATTTCTTCAATATATAGGAAAATCACCAAAAATATTTCCTCAAAAAACAATTAGCCTTTTCTATAAAACAGATGAGCAGGGCCTGCGTTAGTTAGCCCAGCAGCAACAAAAATAAAATTATCTATTATTGGCAACATTTTAGACAACTTAAATTCTACTACAAAAATATAGAAAGGTGGTATACCCAGGTGTCACACTTTAAACGATTTCACTCTGGCTTTGTAGGGGCAAAATTAATGCCATATTCTATATTTATTCTATATTCTGCAATTAATGTCATGGTCTATGAATGTTCTGTAAGAACCTGTTCTCCAGGTGACCTCACTTCTTCCTGCGTTCCGGGAATGACCATGCACTGCCATAAACTAGACCTGCTAGCAGTTTCCAGAAACTCCACTGGAGCAATTAGCTGAAATAAAACAACTTCCTTGGAGACTCAGTCTCCACCCAACCTGCCTGAGGAACTATGAAGTTTCCACAGCCTCACCTATCCCTCCCCCTTCAGGAACTGTGACCAAAATTTGCCCAGCCTAAGAATATAAAAACCCTAAAATTCTTCTGTTCGGGCTGCCTGACTCCTGTGTGCAGGTGGACCTCAGAGTGCTGGAACATTAAAGCCTCTTGTTTTTGCATCGACCCGGTCTCCGCCTCTCTCATTTGTTGTTTCCCTGTATAGACTCTCCCGATCAGAGTCTTACAGCTTTCCAGTAACATTTCTGTTCACAATGCAAGAAGTTCCTCAGTCAAGAGTCATACCTGCTCAAACTGGCAATTCCAATTCATAGAAGAGAGAAGGCTGGGGTCTGAGGAGAATAATCCAAGTGTGTACAGTTCCAGGGCAGTTCGATGACGTAGGGAGGCTGGGCTAGGATGTTATGTGTGAGTGTTAAGACTTTCTTGGTCCAGGATGAAGTGGGTGGGAAGCAAGGTGGGCATAGAGTGGGAGGCTTTCTTTATACTTTTGCCTAGTCTCGTAAAGGCTAAGGGGCAGGTCAAATAAAAGGAACAGGAGAGACTGGATTTGAGTACAAAGCCTACCTTGGATTGGATGAAACAGCAGGCACATTTTTTTATGCATATATACATATACTGTGCATGTATGAAGCACATGGTATTCAACTCAACTCTTCTAGAGTTGTGATTGATTAAATAAACAGATGAGCTAATTGGCGATGAAGATATACTATATAAATGCAGGTTTATTAGAAGCAGCACAGGAAGGGTTAGGTGCTGGGGGTGGCAGGGAGGAGAGAGGATAGGGTGGTGTGGAAAAAGAGAGAGACTATGGAACCAAAATATCTGGCTTATATAGTGACTCTCTGAGAGGAAGCCCCGCCCCTAGGTAAAGGGCAGGCCATTCCAGCCACGCCCTGCAGCAGGACCTAACATGCCAGCCTTTTGTTGATAGTAAATGGATAAGGGGTGCAGAAATCTCATCTTCTTGACAGCTTCAGGCTGACAGTAGGACAGTGACAGAGGATCCAGGAAAAGCAGGCTATTGTATTTGCTGTTCAAGATCTGTGAGACCACCTGTGGCTAAGAAACTGCAGGCCTAGCTGATGCAGTCTGTAAGGTCTAGGCTAGTGTTAGGATTCTGCTTCAGTCCGCCTACCTGTGATGTCATTGCTTACTTGCCACAGGGGCGTGGCCCTGTTCAGGGCCATATAAAAGGACAAACCGGCCACATGGCCCCCTCTCTACTCCGTCTTACTCTACTCTTCTTCTTCTTCTTCTTCTTCTTCTTCTTCTTCTTCTTCTTCTTCTTCTTCTTCTTCTTCTTCTTCTTCTTCTTCTTCTTCTTTCTCTTTCTCTCTCTCTCTCTCTCTCTCTCTCTCTCTCTCTCTCTCATACCCCTCCCCTCTTTCCTTCTTTCCCTGTGCTCATTTAATAAACTCCTCTGCAACATAATATCTGCTGCCTGGTACCTTATCACCTTATTATACCTATTACCTTATATTTTACTGCCTTAATTATTAAATGTAAAAGCTAGAGCACCTACTTTCTGGATGCAGCCCCTGGTAGAATGCTGGAACATACATATGTTAGGAGCAGAAAATAAAGTTAAGGAGTTTACATTTGAAACTTTGAGGCACATGGCCTTGGTAGTTGGGGGAAGGGAATCCCCAAACTGAGGAATGGTGAAGGAGTCCCACCCTCAAAAATAGAAAATACTTATCTGGAGTGTGACTTGTGTACTCGAGTGGATCTCCTGAAGCTTACAAGAATCATTTTAAGTTAAACAATTAAAATTCTGATTAATGTAAAGCTCAGAACAGTCTAAGTGCTACAGTAGCATAGTGGGGGGTGGGGGGGGGACAGTTTTTACATACCTTAAATCATTTTCTCACTCTCAAACACTTCTTAGATCCTCAGACCTTACATAAACTACACACTTTTCTGAGAGGGCAGCTGAAGTCTCGGTTTTTGTTGTTGAACTGATCTTCAAACCCAGCAGAGACCTGAGAAAGATAAACTACTACAGGGAGCATAACCCAAGCTGCCTAGGTATTGATTCTAATGACAGAGGCTTACCCACTAACCGTATGGCCTTTCCTGTAGGCTCCTGTGGAGTCAGTAGCTTCATTCTAGGCACAGATCTTAGCGCAGCATTGCAGCATCAGGCCTGACCCAGCAAATCTGAGACGTCTTTCCATGGAAGAGGACTGTGGGAGGATGACCCACCTTATTTTGTCTAGGCAAAGTGGGGCAATCAACTCTCCAGGTGTCCACAGTTTGGGCAGGGCCTTTGCAAGGGGCCAGCTGGGGCAGATTTGCCCAGTATCACAGTCCAGGCTGAGTCACCTCTGGTTGCATCTTAGTCTTCTTGGGGGCCTTGGGGTCACCGCTAGAAGCTGAGGTCTCTGTCACATTAAGCTTTTTTTTTTATTACACTTTTAAATGTAGTTATTCTCTGATAAGTTTGAGGACCATCTTCTATAAAGTGTAGCTGATCTAAACAAAAGGTAGCTCTAGGTGGGGGGCTGGGGTGGGGTTGGGGTTCTCAGGAATGCCAGGAATGTGTAGGCTTTCCTTGGAGGGGTGGGGTTGGAGTTGGAGAGAGGGAGTGGTATTTACAGAACCATGTCAGGGAGGGGGAGGGGTGAGAGGTCACTTTTTTAAAAAACCTGTACATGCAGACACCAAGTGGCAATCTCATCTTCTAGCCTTTGCCAAATCACAGCAATATGGAAGTGGCATCCCAGTTTGATATCCTGTGATTGGTTAATTTGATGAGGTAAATCCACAAACAGACCTCTCTGGACCGTGAGATTACCACGAAACAAAGGCCTGGCTTTGTTCTGGAGGACTTGATGTCTCCTGGCCACTTCTTCCCGAAGTTGAGTCCAGGTCAGTCCTGGATACCTCAAATTAGGTACCTGGTACCTCTAGGCGGTAGCTGGGCTACAGGATAACTTACCGGGTGCGAAGTTGCCTCAGGTGGAGAGGGCTGTGGGAGAGAAGCCATACATATCCACATGTCCCTGAGTCGCCAGGGTGGGCACTCAACGTCTCACAGGTTTAAAGATGATCAAATCAGAGCAGACAGAGAACGATGAGGTATAGGGAGTCTGGCCCCACGAGTCCGGCCTGCTGGGCTGAATGGGGCTCAACTTCCCGAGTCATGAGCACCAGATGATAGATTAAATAAACAGAGCTACTTGGTGACGAAGCTGTAATGTATATAATATATAAATGCACAGGAGGGGGAAGGTAAGGGGGAGTGCCCACTGGGGTGGGGAGAGGGTAGGGAGGTGGGGAAAAAGAGAGAGAGACCCTGGAACCAAAATATCTGGTTTATATAGCTGATCTCTGGGAGAGGGGAAGCCCATGCCAGCAACACCCTGCAGCAGGACCTAACAAAATGTACCTTATTAAGCATTTACTTTTTGCGACAATAGTTTAAAATTTTTAAAAAATAGTTTTGGTTTGGGTAGAATTTGATGTTAAGAAACCCATTCAAATTCAAACTCACTATGACCTAGTTTCTTGACATTACAAATTCTTATAAGGAGGGGAATACAACAAACATTATTTAGGAATATAACACAGCCTTCTTGAGTTTTTAATGAAGTCAGTTTTAAGTAGGCAAGATAGCCTCACAATATTTATGTTAAATCAAAATGTTAATTTTTATTATGAGGCCTGTTTTTATTTTGCAGACCGCTTTTTTTTTTTTTTTTTTTTTTTGTTATTGTTGTGTTTGTTTAGTATCATGAAAAGGCCATATTCCGTTCAATGGGTATCATTTGACATTGTAGGGCCCACACTGAAGCTGTGTTATTTAATACAGTAGCTGCTGGACATGTGTGCATTTTTGTCATATGCACCAGCCACATGTTAGGTGCTTAATAGTCATTCATGTGTAGTAGCTGCCAGCGATGATCACAGAGTGCTGGCGTCATCACAGAAATGACAGAAACTTTATTAGGTGGCACTGGTGTAGGCTACTGGGCACTGGAATTTCACTGATGACACTCTGCAGACAGAGGATCACACACCTCTAGCAGAGGGTTATTTCCTAGGGATGAGAAGGAGAAATAGTGTGAGGCAGACGAGTGCTGTTTGCAAGTGGCCTTGAAGCAATAGAGTGCACCGTGAAAAGGAGTGCTGGGGTACGGATGAATGGGAATCCAGTGTTTTAAAATGGAAAGTTTAAAAATGAAGACTTTCTGCCACGGCAAGATAAAGAGAGAAGTTAGTGCAAGAGGAAGAAAGAAACTCTGCTCCAGGTGTCTGCGTTGAAAGCAAAGATGCCTGCTGAGATAAAGCACAGGAGGCAGCTGAGAATCTGGCCTCTGGTGAGTGTGATAAGAAAAAGGAGCTTCAGGAGACTGAAGCGACAGGGCAGCTGACTGTTGAGACTCCCAGCCATTCGGGACAGTCTTGAGGCTGAAGACAGCTTGGGGGGTGCGTGGAGCGGGGGGCATAGAGACCACAGTGTTATCTGTTTTCACAGACTGGGTGGTCAGAGGTGCCATTATCTGAAAACAGGAAGAAACGCGGCCCCTGATGGAGGTGGGGGTCACTGGGTAAATCAGTCACAATAAACAGGGCTAACAAAAGGAAATGGAAGAGCTTTCCCAGGAAGGAAGAAAATAACCCAATCTTGGTCTGAGAGAGGCTTTCTGCACCAAGAGGAAGGATGCCAGAGGAAATGCAAAGGAAGGCTTCCTAAAGTAGATCAAGGAACAGGTCAGGGGACAGCTAAAGCGGATCCCCCCACCTCTGCACCACCCCCCACCCCTGTACCACACCCCCTAACCCCTGCACCACCCCCCACCCCTGCACCACCCCCCACCCCTGCACCACCCCCCACCCCTGCACCACACCACCCTCCACACTGTAGAGGAACAGCACAGTGAATCCCAGAGAGAAAAAAACCCTGAGATAAGCCTAGAAAGCAAATAGACAGTAAAAGTGCAAGTACCTGGCCTTTAGTCTATGATGAGCAGGTAGAAAATTCTAGAATCCTGGCATTTTATTGAGAGAGACAGTGTGCACAGAGGCTCATGGAAAGACATGACTCTGTAAGCCAGTTGTTAAGAGACCCAAGACATTTGTGTATGTCACTAAGAACCGAAGCTCACAAGGACACTGATTGCTCAAAGGGGGTTGGGTTTTCTTAAAAATATATTGCTTTTCTAGTCTCTGTGATGAATCCAGTTAGAAAAAAAATCCCTCTCATTTCCATTATACATGGCTAAAATATTGCCCAAGACAAGAGGCTGGGTGTCTGGGTAGAGTGGGGAAGAGCAGACTAGGAAAACTGGTTTTACTTTTGTTGGTTCTTTTAGTTCTGTTTTGAGGATTCCTTACGTTGCACTGAATTTAGAGTTTATTTTCTCTACAAGAATAACCATATTAACTTTTTTATGAATCCACCAGAACTATTTTTCCTCAAGAGCTTTATTTCTCTAAGACCATATAATATCATGTTCATGGACAGAAACAAATAGGAAAGAAGAATTTTTAAAGGTACATGCTTCTGGTCACAAACTTATCATATATTTTGCCTGACATATTCTAGAAGCACCTCCATGACTGTGTACATCACGTATCTTTGTAATGTTTAAAGGGTTGTTCCAGCCTCATCCTCTGCCTGTGGGTGGAAACTTCTGGCATTTGCCTTTCTGAGTTTAGCTCATTTTCTTTAACACAATCTCCAGTGCCATCCAGTTTCTTGCAAGTGATCTGATTTACTGTCGTTTCTCTATGCCCCTGCCTACATCTTTTGCTGTTTTAAATAAGGACAAGGCAGAAGAGTAGTGGGGAAAGGGGAACACTCCTCAATTGCTGGTGGGATTGCAAACTTGTACAACTACTTTGGAAATCAATCTGGTGCTTTCTCAGAAAATTGGGAATAGTGCTACCTCAAGATCCAGCCATACCACTCCTGGGCATATACTCAAAAGATGCTCCACCATACAACAAGGACATTTGCTCACCTATGTTCATAGCAGCTTTATTCATCATAGCCAGAACCTGTAAACAACTTAGATGTCCCTCAACTGAAGAATGGATAAAGAGACTGTGGTACATTTACAAATGGGTGGAACGAGAAAAGATTATCCTGAATGAGGTAACTCAGACCCAGAAAGACATGTATGGTATATACTCACTTAAAAGTAGCTATTAGCCAAATAATAGAAGATAACCACACTACACTACACAGACCTAAGGATGCTAAGTAACAAGACGGACCCTAGGAGGAATGCTTAATTCTCATTCTCGGGGCAAATAGAATAGACATGAAGCAGTTGAACAGGAAGGGAGCCTACCATAGAGGTCCTCTGAAAGACTCTACCCAGCAGGAGATCCAAGCAGATGCTGAGATACACAGCCAAACTCCAGGGTGGAGCTCAGGGAGTCTTATGGAAGAGATATGGAGTAGAGGGACCTGGAGGGGTCTGGAGCTCCAAAAGGAGACCAATGGAGCCAACAAATCCAGGCAGGGGAAGGGGATGCTGCAGAGACTGATGTGCCAACCAAGGGCCATATATGGTGTGAATCTGGAGCCTCTGCTCAGATGCAGTAGACAGGCAGCACAGTCTCCTTGTGGGTCCCATAAGATGGGGAGTAGGGGCTACCTCTGACATGGACTCTGGCGCCCACTTGTTGATCACTTCCCCCTGGTGGGGCGGCCTTGCCAGGCCACAGAGGAAGAGGATACATGTGGTCCAGATGAGACTGGATAGGCTGAGGTCAGATGTTAGGGGAGGAAGGCTCCCCTTTCTGAGGACCAGGGGAGGGAGGGAGAGGTTATGAAGGAGGGAACATAGGATTGGGAGGTGACAAGGGATGGGACTGAAATTGGGATGTAAAGTGAACAAATTAAAAAAAAAGAAAGACAGAAGAGTAAATGCCACTTCAGTGCACATGTGAGTGAGTGCTAATTTGATAGACTAGGGGATGGATTTTCAATATGGCCAGGAGGGAGGAAAGGGTGAAGGGAAAGAGAAGGGAGAAAGAGATGGGGTGGGGAGAGAAGGGGTGGGGAGAGAGGGGGTGGGGAGAGTGCACAGGAACACATTTGCCCATGGACGCCATCAACAACTGCACTAATTATAAGGAGTTTTTGGTGGAGAGACCTGGCAACTACACTTAGACCTAAAAGTCTGTGTTCCTTGGCCTACTGTCGCAGATTTTACTAGTGCTACATGGATGTGTCAGATGACCATCAGAGTGGAGGCGGGAGAACCACGGGAACTGAAAAGCAAGTGGTCGGTTAAGCTCCAGGTATTTGTCCTGGTTTAGTGTATAGAAAAATGGCATACTTCCCTTCTTAATCTAGACAGCTTTACCTGCAACAAAAGAGTGCCCACGGTGACAGTGAAAATATAAAAAGGGACTGGGGATGAAGAGAAACAAAAGTGTTAATGAGCAAATCATTGTGAAGCTGAGAGAGGCCCAAGCGCTTCAGGTAGTGGCACATATTTGAGCAGCAAGCTAGGTTTACATGTCTAAGAAGCTATAGGAGGTAAAACTGAAACAGACCGGCTAAGAGTAAATCGGTGAAACGTGCTCACATTTTGAAAATGACTCTGATATAATTTAACATGGCAATTTACTCTTTTCTGTTTTGGTGTGTGTGTGTGTGTGTGTGTGTGTGTGTGTGTGTGTGTGTGTGTGTGTGTGTTCTTGTCCCTCTCTTCTTCCCTGGAAGAACCTTACAGGAAGTGGTTCTTGCCACTAAGTCAAATGGGGCATATTTACTTGTTCCCCCGTGATGTGACCAGGAAATCCTGTGTAGAAAAAACAAAACAAAACAAAAAACTAAGGTCTTTGAGGAAAAAAAGTGTACCCTGCTTATATTTTCTTAAACTTCTACCCTACTTAGAGAGCCAATAGAGACCCGTTCTCTCTCCACCTCCCCACCCTCCCCCCAGTTTCAATACCAAGTTTCTTTGTTCCTTTGTTTGGCTTTCTTTGTAACTTGCTAAAAGCCTAAGAAAGTTTCATATACAATTTTCTTGAGGTCCTAGGTCCTCCTAAGGTCCTCAGAAACGGCCGAGCTTCCATGACTGGACCAACCATTCCTGTCTTTCAGGTTTCTGATCTCCTGCTAGCCCTTCAGGTCTCCTGCTGATGCACGTGTGTGTGTGTGTGTGTGTGTGTGTGTGTGTGTGTGTGTGTGCGTGTGTGTGTGCTGTAGGCTTCATGACCTGTCTCCCAGATGACAATGACTGTGCCAGGCAGGAGGGGGCAGCCATTTCACATGCCACAGTCACTTGAGCAGCTGCAGCTGCTGCCTTAAGGAAACCCAGAGGCATTGACCTTTCTTTCCACTGTGCTCTCAGGTCTGGTAAGGGATGTACAGATTTGATGCAGTCGCTCTACAAGTCTCTGATATTTCAAATCGGACAGAGAGCCAGTTCCAATTTGGGCCATAATATAATAACAATCCAAGCACTAGGCTCCACGTACTAAATGTCACCTGACAGTTCACACATTCTTGCTGGCAAATTCTATGAACCCCGTGTTATAAATAGGGAAAGTCCCCAGCACGTCTGACGGAGGATGATGAGTCAGTTCTATAAATGGCCATCTGATGGCACTTCTCTTCTCTAATACCTCTCAACCATTCCTCCCCCCCCCCCCGCCTCCGTAAAATATTCTTTTGGCAAGATGGGGGTCATTTGTTGACAGAGATTTGGGTATGAAGAACTACCAGTTTAAAGCAGTTGCTCTAGTTTCATTTAGAGGAAGGCACATATGCACATGTCTGAGAACAGCTCCGTTTATATTATCTGTCTACTGTGGTTGCTGGGTTTTCAAGTGTGACTCACCTTCAGCGTCCCTTGCCTTTTTAGAGAAGACAGATACCATATCTCCCCAGTCAGGCCTTTTCCTTCCCTGTCTAGATGCATCCTGAAGTTTGCTGTTGTCACGTTGAAAGTGTGAATGTGACAACTTGTCGCTTCAGCCGAGGGTTCAAGGACTTACAGGGTATGATTCTTGCTTTTCCCTGACAACCAGCCTAACCGATGTTTGAGGTGTTTAGGAACTTCACAGAGTTCTCATTATGTAAAAGCCGAGCCAGGAGGAAACAGTGTTCTAGTGTGCAGAGCCTCTATGTCATCTATAGATGAGGATGCACGCATGTGGGTGAAATGTATTATGAGCCTTGCTCTCCCTGTGTTTCTGGCACACAGGACAGTATGAGGCATACAACAGGACCCTATGCTATTTATTGAAGAGTTGATAAATAGAAAATTGATCTGGCGCTGGAAGGAGGATCTTCGTTGAAAGAGGATGCTGTTATCGTGAGAAGACTAAGGCAAAACTCTCAGTGAACTCTTCTATTCACTTATAATTTTTGATAATTGTTCTCACCTTTAGTGCATGCACTATTCATGCCTTAGAGGCCTAACGTCTTAGTTGACTGTTGATAAGACATTGTCCGAAAGCAACTGGGAGGAAAAATGTTTCTTTAGCTTGCACTTCTACACCCTAGTCTATCTGGAAGTCAGAACAGGAGCTCGAGGCAGGAGCGGAAGCAGAGACCAGAGAGGAACGCTGCTTACTAGCTTGGTTCTCATGGCTTGTTCAGCTTCCTTTCTTACACAGCCTAGGACCACCTTCTGGGAGGTGGCATAGCCCACAGTGACATGGGTCATCTCACACCAGTCACTAAGAAAACGCTCAAGGATAACCACATGCCAGTTTGATGTCAGCAACGCCTAAATTGAGGTTCTCCTTTCCCAGGTAATTCTACAGCACATCAAGATGAAAAAAACCTGACAAGCATAGATAAAGTCATGGCCTTTATCTACAGTCTGTCTTCTTTACAGCCAGATATTCTAGTGCCTGTTAATCTTCTGGGTCTCTACTGTCAAAGACCTTCCTTCCAACATCCTCCAGTAAATGTACTGATGGGCTCCTCCCAGCGTTCAAAACATAGAAACACTGTGTGTATTCTTCATTTTCAGCCTAGGTAGAATTCAGTTTAAATTCACTAAACATAGTTAGGGCTCTGTTAATAATATCGTTATACTGAGTTACTAATTTTCAAAAAATTTACTGTCAAGGACTACTGCTTCTGGTGAGTATAAACAACTATCTGATGTTTTATTTTTATTTTTTACTTTAAAATAATTTATTTATTTTTATTTTATGTGCATTTGTGGGTTTGCCTGAATGTATGTCTGCATGAAGGTGTCAGATCTTGGAGTTACAGACAGTTGTGAAGCTGCCATGTGGGTGCTGGGAATTGAACCTGGTTTCCTCTGGAAGAACCATCAGTGCCCTTAACCTTTGAGCCATCTCTTCAGCCCCTTGGTGTTTTATTAAATGAGAACCATTAGAACATTCCAAAAAATGTAGGGACATTGACCATTTTGTATCATAAGTGTAGTCATTTTAATTTTCAAGCTTGAGTGTGATGTGCCTTTCTCCGGATTTTTCTTCTCTCCTATGTGAAATAGATATACTTTCTATAATTTGAAGATCTAAGAGTGTTCAAGAGAATCAATGTAAAAAATGCTTGACTATGTTGGACAATGGTGGCACACACTTTTAATCCCTGTACTTGGAAGGCAGAGGCAGGAGAATCTCTCTGCGTTTGAGATCAACCTGGTCTACAGAGTGAGTTCCAGGACAGCCTTGGCTGCACAGAGAAACCCTATCTCAAAAAACAACAACAAAAACCAACCAACCAAACAAAATGTAATTGCTTTTATGGAGCCAGAGAGAAGGCTCAGCAATTAAGAGCACTGGCTGCTCTTACAGAGGTCTTGAGTTCAATTCCCAGCAAACACCTGTTCGCTCATAACCATCTATAATGTGATCTGAGTCCATCTTCTGTGCAGGTGTATATGCAGACAGAACACTCATAATATAAACCAATCTTTAAAAAAAGCACTTAAATCCTGCATTATTAAGAGTCTTATGTTGAAAATTGTCTAATATTACTATGAACGTATGGGGTAGGTATTCAGAAGGCTAAAATAAAAAAATACATTTACTTTACTCTTGAATAGTTATATATCTAGGAATCAATAAAATCACTCTATAATAAAGACATGTACAAATTGCTTTAGGACATGGAGATGGGCTTCATCTGGGATGGACACAAAAGACTTCCTGAAGAATGAGAAATTTGACCTAGGACTTGAATGAATTTGTGAAGTTAACAAAAATGGGTTCCATGTAGAAATAGTCATATGCTCAGTATGACCAGAACTTTCAGTGAGGCTCCAGACAGGGTGATGCTGAGAGCCTGATGGTTCTTACAGTGTACAAAGCTTATTGAAGACTGACTGTGGGGATCTGTAAGGTAGAACAATTAAATAGGCACTTTGATGAGTGAGCTCTGAAAGTCATGTGAGTGACACCATAATGTCAGAAAGATGGCACCCATGTGCAGTGGATGCAAACATGTTTTGATCCCAAGTGTGGGATGTGAAACAGACTTGTGTGAGGGCATGTAGTGTTTTTCCACTGGAAACAGACTTGTGAGAGAACAGGTGATGTTGGTCTACTAGAAGAGGAACCACCTCTTGTGGGGACATGGTCTTTGCCAACTGATAAAGTCCTGGTATGGACTCTGAGAGGATGTGTGTGTGTGTGTGTGTGTGTGTGTGTGTGTATTCTAAAATAAGATGCTTGGCTTTTTTTGCGTTTTGATTTTGGCATTGCTTTTTATCATTTTGGTATTCATTGCTCCTCTTCGAGATGCTCCTAGAGAGAACTGCTCCAGAGAACACTTTGAGGTTCCAGCTGCTGCCCCAAGTTCCAGCTGCTGCTCCCGGTTCTGGCTGCTGCTCTGGGTTTCAGCTGCTGTGGTTGCAGTTACCGTTGCTGAATTGCTGGTTTGCTCTTTAATGGGTCTGCTGAAGTCCTGATTACAAAGAGTGGAATTGCTCCAAGGAACTGAGTCTAAAAAGGTCTGCTTTTCCTGTTCCCGTTAACCTCTTTACTCTCCTATCTAGGGCAGGTGGGTTGGAAGAGAGGTATAAGCATTAAAGAGCCCCAAATAAAGTAGGTTTGAAAAAGTTCAAAGCCTACATCTGTGGCCATCCTGCCTCTGCTATTTGCTTATATATTTTTTATTTTATTTTAGGGCAAGTTATTAATATTATTTAGGTCTCAGTTTTCCTATTTATAAAGTGAGGATAGTAAAACATATATAGATCACAAAGTTAGTTTCAGGTTTCACTGGGTTAAGCTATGGTACTTGGCATATACAATACGTAAGTCAAATATGTAAATTAAATTATGGTACTCGGCATATATTTTACATAAGTTAAATATATGATATAGCACAGAACCAGGTTGGAAACACATTGCTAGGATTCTGGTAACAATGTGCGGATCGGAGCTAAGCCTTCTTAGGATCTCAGTGGACTGTAGTGATACTGAGGGAAATTCTTATATTCAAGTATACAGAGACAGCATTTCTGGAGACACAAATGAGCTTGAAATCATTAATGAGTAGGGTCCAATGCAGATAATACAGTGAGTATTTGAACTCTATCTTACAGCTGGGGGCTGTGTTTGGGAGGTCTGGAATGATCCAGAGATAGAGGTATCTTGACTTAAGCTATGTGCAGATGGTGAAAATTAGATGTTTGTTTGAAACTGGAAGCAATGAAACTGCTCCTTGGACCACAAAGAAATTGAGACAGAATAGCAGTAGTAAAAAGCAGGACGACATGGGCCGGCAAACCTTTACTTGTCCATGTAGATGTGACAAGAATAGGTCTACACAGAAAGTGTTCCCTTCAAAAGATAGATATGCAAGACAGTTGTGTGTTGGCTCTATTTCCTGTTCCTCGCTGTGTATGGAGATTTTAAAAGGTAATTCCATGAGCTCAAGTTTCCTCCTTCCAAACTCAAAGAAGCGCTGTGCACAAGAAACAGAATTCAAATCCAATGACACAGGGAGAGTTAAAAAATACAAAAACAAAACCAAAACAGATAGAAAAGATATGAGATACCCATTAAAGTGGAAGGAGTTTACCATTAAGATGTCATAAGGTAGATCCTACAACCATGAACGGAAATTCCTGGAGTCAAAGAGGATAGTCATTTCATGATGAAAGAACCAACTCAGCAGAAAGACAAAGGAAGTTTAACTGTGAAGAGAGTGAAGGAAAAAATAAAAAATAAAAGCAAGAAAAAATAATGGAGATGAAAGAGGAAGTTGACAAACTCAAAATTGTACTACGAGCTGGGTGCGGGTGGCTTATAACTGTAAACCCAGTACTCAGGAGGCTGAGGAAGGAGGCTGCCATAAGTTCAAGGCCACAAGCCTCGTTGAGTAACACAGTGAGTTCTAGACCAGCTTGGGATGCCGTGTGAGATCCTGTTTCTAAATTTACAAAAACAAAACAAAAGCTCAAACTAACCATGCTTATGGAGGCTACAGAGGGCATGGACAATACAAGCGGTCAGCAATATATCTAACCAATGCACAAGGACACTGAAATTTGTGCTCCAAGAGGTCCCAAGGCCTCCTGGAGCTCAAATTTCAGGTGGTTCTGAGCTTCTTGATGTGGGTGAATAAAACTCAGTTCCTCTGTACCTTAAGTGCATGGCCTTAACTGTTCAGCCATCTCTCCATCTGCCTTTGTGTGCAAGCCTGGGGCTCTGAGTTCATCCTCCCGGTACCACATAAAAACCCAGGTGTGGGTGTGAGTACTTTTAATCTCAGCCCTGGAGAGGCACAGGCAGGTGCATCCCTGGGGCTTATTGGTCAGCCAATCTTGCCTAATTGGTGAGCTCCAGGTGCTAGCAAATGATCCAGTCTCTAAAAACAGAGTGGACTAGTTCCACAGTTGACTTCCCTCCCACCCCCTTTGGTTTCTTGAGCCAAGGTTTCTCTGTGTAGCCTTGGCTGTCCTGGACTTACTTTGGACCAGGCTCGCCTGGACCTCACAGCGACCCACCTACCTCTGCCTCCCCGAGAGCTGGGATTAAAGGCGTGCGACACCATGCTCAGCAACGGTTGACTTCTAATAGTTTCATAAGGATATAGGACACAAAAACAAGTGTAAGACAGAAAAACAACAACACACGGATCAATAGTATTTTAGTCTGTTAACAAGAAAGATGGAGAAACAGAAATTAATCTGTTAAAATACATCTCCACATACATGTGTACAAATGATATTGGCTGTTTTCATTTCCAGTATTGCACGACTTTGTACCATTAAAGTTTGTGTTCTAATATCAGTTGCATGCAGGAACCTACTAACTAGAAGATTTCCATATCAAAGCTTTCTCAGTAACAGAGTTAATGGTTTGTTATAAAATGAGAGCACCAAGAAAGAAAAACAAAACAAATTCTAATGAACTCTAGCACTTTTTGCTCACTTCCAGGCATTGCGTGTCTTAAGTCAGAGTTCATTCGGCGTTTAAGCCCTCTTGCAACAGATCCGCTCTTTGTCATCCTGTTAATCATAAGGGCACAAACAGACATCCCACTTATCTCCAATCCTCCAGCTAGTGATGAACAGATGATGCATTTGACCACAAAAGTCAGAATTCTCAGTCACTACCCTTCACTTCTCAAATATTTCCTTTTTCTCTTAACTATTGATTTATTTGCTATGTGTATGTACTTGTGCTTACACAAGTTTATGGACACTACACGGTTATAGGTTTCCCTAGTGATAGAGAAGGCATCAGATCCCCTACAACTGGAATCACAGGCAGTTTAAGCCACTTCCTGAGGGTTCTGGGAACCAAACTCAGATCCTCCGCAAAAGCTGTAACAGAGTTGAGTAAGAAAAAAAAAATGTGCTTTAGGAGGTCTACAGATAAGCAGAGGCATTAAAAATGCCCAGTCACGTATTTTTGCTTCCTTTGGGAAATATGGTTAAAGTGTGTTATTGACCCATGAGGGATGAATTTTTTTTTCAGGCTTTAGTTCATCTAATTGACTGAATCACTCACACAACAACAACAACGACAACAACAACAACAACAACTTCTTCCTTCTTCCTCCTCCTTCTTCCGGCTGCTACTGCTTCCATCTACTTGAACTTCGACATATTACCATGTGTCAGCTGTGATGTCTGAACTGATAAAATTATAGATAGATAAAAATCTATCTGGGTAAGCATAGGTAAAATTGTGAACAGATAAAACGGTTACAGATATAATTATCAGAAAAAAAAAATAACAGTCTGGGTCATATGATAAGCAAAACAGCTGACCATCTTGATTACCTTTGGCAAGAGCCTTAGATTTCAGCAATAAGGAGAAAGCAAGAAGTATTTTTAACAAAAGGAAAATAACTTCATTCTCTATAATCAAATATTTTCAGCATTAAGTGGTGTTATTTTACATAAGGAAATCTTACAAAGAACTGTACATCTCTTAGATATGTGAGTGATGATTTAAAATGAGGAAAACAGCAAATATACTGTGTTAATAGCATAAAGAATTTGTACTACATTTATTAATCTATATTTAAAGTCTTGTATGATGACTTAAAACTAACTTTTTACTGTGACTTTGGATTTGTTAGCTGAAACTTCATTTATTACTGCTGCAGTTGTAACTGTGTTGGGTATAAATCATGAAATAGTTTGCATATTTTAGGTAATTATGGCTTAGAATTTGCTTGGTATAGCAATAGTAGAATTTGAATTCTAATCTTAGAGCTCCCTCTTCTGTTTATTACTAGGTATGAAAAAAAATCTCAATTTAAAAGTTGATTTCCTATGACTAGGTCAGAATTTCTATTTCTGTATGTGCATTTTGGTGTGTGTGCATGTGTAGAGTGTTCACATGTAGATTCATATGCACATGCATGCTCCAGTAGGATAAAGTCAACATACAGTGTCTTCTCCTTTCTCCTCTCCACCATATATATTTTAATAATATTTTTATTTTTTTACATATACATTTATATTCTTATACATATATAACATAAACTACACAGAGCAAGAAGAATCATGAGACAAATAGGAATTATATACATGTTACATTCTTAGTGTTTTGGACATTTGTATCTGGCAGCCTTGTAGAAAACATCTTTCCTCTCTTGGGGAGTCTAATATCCACTCTATTTCTTTAAGGTAGACTCTCCTTTTGAAGCTCAAGGTGACCAAATGTGACTGGGTGGTGTTGTGGAAGTTTGGTTTACAGGTGAACATGTTTTTGTTTTAATCCCAGGTGTGGGATATAGGTTCTGCTCCAGTTTGTCCACAGCTGATAACTGCCTCCTGAGAGGGCACATGATGTTTGTCAGCTGTGGACTATCTCTTTTGCGGGTGGGGGTGGGTGGGGGGTGGGTGGGCGTGGTCTTTGTCAACGGGGATATAAGGCAGACCTAAAGAGCGACTGAAGGCTGCTGGAGCGTCCTCCCCTGCTGCTCCTGGTTGCTGTTGATATAGTGTGATGAGAAGTCAAGAAGTTGGAGATATCCTCACATGAGGTATGGACTTGCTTCCAAGAACCCAACCACTCTAAACAGCAGGAAGTAGCTAAGGAAAACTACACCTCCCCCCTCCCCACTAACCTTCTTTCTCCCCTACCTGGTGTTGGAGTGCTGAAAGGGATTGGGGTGGAGTAGGGAGAAAGAGATTTTAAGGAACCCAAAATGAAAATACAGCTTAAAAGTATGCCAACAGGATGACCTGCAAATTCTAGAGGTCTCCTGGTCCCTGCTGCTCAGTCTGTCATTACATCCCACTCATATATGTGAATACTGAGGGTCTGCACTCGGGTCCTCATGCTTAAAGAAAACCACTTACTAATTGGGCCATCTCCCAGCATTTCTAAAAAGCACTATTAAAATTAAATTTCTGAAATGTGGCTATAGATGACTAATTTTAATAGTAATTAAGTAATGTGCTCAAAGTACCATTCCTCATCATCAGGGACTGTTTAATGTGTACCAGAAGTTTCTAAAATTCGTATGACTAGGAACCACAGTGCTCTTTGTTTTGTTTGGTTTTCTGATCTCAGAGTCCTGTGGGAAGACCATAGGAAAAGGAGAAATGTCTGTGAGAGCCGTTCCCTAGCCGTCATCTCCAAGACCTCAGTGACTGCTGGTTTGACAGATGAAGAGATTGAGGTACCAAGAGCTTAAGTGGTTTCCTTGAGATCATATCACTAGTAGAACCAGGCGTCCAGGCCTTTTCAGCTCCAGCTTCTGGCCTCACGTGAAAACACAGGAGAGAGGCAAGCAGGAACGGTACATAGCAAAGAAAGTTTGTGGTCCATTTTTAAAATTGCTCACAGCAAATCTAGTAGGACTGGTTGGAATCGTATGGCATGTGTTGTTGAAAGAAATTAAAATCTATCCTTATTTATAATTTGAAATTTATTTCAAAATTTCATGCGGGTGTGCATGTGCGCACGTACCCACCCACCTGCCCACACATACATTCATTTCACCCTCTCCTCTCTCCAACCCCTCCTGTGTTACCCTCTGCTCTCAAATTCATGGCCTCTTTCTCTTAACTATTATTGTGATAGAGATAAACATATAAATAACACCTGCGAGTCCACTGATGTTGTTTGTATGCATATGATTTCAGGGCTGATCACGTAGTATTTTGATAAACAACTGAGGGACTCATCCCTGGGGAAGACAGACTCTTCTCTCAGCAGATGCTAATTGCCTAGAGTTCTTCATCTAGAGGAGGGGCCTTGGGAGATTGCTTCCTTCTATGTTTGCATGTCAACTGGTATCGACATTGTTCAGGTCTTATTTAGGTAACTGTATCGCTCATACATCAAAGGAACACCCTCCATGTCACATTTAGAAGACAAAATATTGCAGCAAATGATTTGGTCCACTGGCTCTTGACACACCTTCCACCCCCCCCCCCCCTATCCTCCCCCCCCCCCCCCCCCCGTCTCCTGTGATATTTCCTTAGGATATTTCCTAAGCCTGAAGTATAGAGATCGTGTTATAGACATAGCAATCAGTTGTTGCTAGGCACTCGATGGTTAGTTGTTCTTGTCAATTTGACTAGTTGTAAATTTTTGTAATGATCTCTGTATGATGTAATAAAGATTTTTTAAATGAGGTAGACAGCTACACTTATCTTTGAGAATAAGGGTGAGAATTAAGAATTTAGTTAGACAATGATAGGAAATGACCATTGTGAGGGTCTCCTCTAGGCTTGGTAGCCTCACTAGCCACAGTAGTTGGGTAGGTTCCTTCCTTTCGAGTGGGCTTTAAGTCCCACTAGACAGCTGTTGGTTGCTGTAAACATATAAGTGTCACTATTGCACCTCTAAAGATATCTTGCCATACTGGTCATTGCTGTAGTTCATAGACGTCATGAATGGTTAGTAACTATTGATTGCTCCCCTCCCTACTCAGTTTGCATAGCCCCTTCTGATACTCTGAAAGCTAGTACTCAGGTAGGAGGCTTCTGCGTCAGATCCAATCCCATTCCTCTAAGTTCTGTATCTAACATGTGTGGTATCTTTAGCAGTGGGGACTTCAAATTCTGGGAGGTAACCAAGTGCAGCACCACTAGTCTATATTGGGAGCTTCTTGTCTTCCTAAGACCAATAATTCTAAAGGAACTTTCTCATGGTTAGTCCCGCAGGATTTGTTAAATATTCTGTGGTTGCTACCTCAAATTGTATAACTTCATTTAAATTATATATGTGCCTATAATATGTACTTCTATGCCAGTGTAAAATAATATGATTACTTATGGCTTTTTCAAACACCCTAGCATTTGTCTTAGGCAGGTTTTTTTTTTTTGCTGCAACGAAACACCATGACCAAAAAACAAGTTGGGGAGGAAAGGGTTTATTCAGCTTACACAGTCCACATCACTGTTCATCAACAAAGGACGTTAGGACAGAAACTCAAGCAGGGCAGGAACGTGGATGCAGGAAATGATGGAGAGGGTATGAGAGGTGCTGCTTCCCCATGGCTTGCTTCCCCATGGCTTGCTTCCCCATGGCTTGCTTCCCCATGGCTTGCTTCCCCATGGCTTGCTTCCCCATGGCTTGCTTCCCCATGGCCTGCTCAGCCTACTTTATTATAGAACCCAGGACTTCCAGCCCAGGAATGGCATCACCCACAATAGGCTGAACCCTCCCCCACTGATCACTAAATGAGAAAATGCCTCACAGCTGGATCTCATGGAGGCATTCCCTCAACTGAGGCTCTCTTCTCTCTGATGACTCTAGCTTGTGTCAAGTTGACACACAAAATTAGCCAGTACAATGTTATTTATTCTTCTCCCTCCTGTTCCTTCTGTATTGCTTTCTCAGATCTATTTAAAACTACTGTTACATATTAGGTCACCTTGTCTTTGCATAGTGATTTCTGTTAAAATATTGTGTTCTTATCATATTTGTTCAGAATTAGGGAGCAAAAAAAAAAGAGCAAATGGATGTTGATTAAAAAGATTTTTAAAATTCTATTGTGTGTGTGTGTGTGTTGGGAAATGGGTCTGTGTGTATTTGTATATACTAGATAATGCATGTGCAGGAAGAGAACAAAGAAGGATGTTGAATCTCCTGGAACTAGAGTACAAGCAATTGTGAGACACCCCATGTGGGTGCTGGGAACTGCAAGAGCAGCAAGTATTCTTACCTCGGGAACCATCTTTCCAGTCCCAAGGATACTAACTTTTAGAACAACTGATTACATGCTAACTATTTCACTATCTTGTGTTTGTTTTTGTTAATTGTCCCAACAATTTTGTTGTTGTTGTTGTTGTTGTTTTGGTGCTAGGAATTGCTTTTTCTTCCTTTAAGAAATTTAATAGTATGTCTTTCTTTCTCTTTCCTTTCCCTTCCCTTCTCTTCCCTTTCCTCCCTTCCTTTCTTCCTTCCCTCTCTCCCTGTCCTCCTTCCTTCCTTCCTTCCTTTTTGGAGTTTCATCTGGTTGCTGCCCAAACAACAGACACTCAAGATGATGTTTGCAATCTTGCCTCCTTGTTTGACCAATAAAAAGATGATACCTAGGCAGGGCCAGAAGAAGGTAGGTGTGGCAAAGGTTCCTGGGCTGGGAGAGTGAAGGATCTTGGGGAGGAGAAGGAGAGAGACTGGAAGAGCAAAAGGAAGGCCAGGCCATGGGTTAGATGGAGGAGAAGCACATGGCCGGTGTAGATTGAGGATTCAGCTCAGATGAAGAGCATTAGCATGTATTTGGGATTATGGATGGCAGGTATCTTGATAGAAATCATTAGAAGCCGATAGCATGGGTTTGGGACAGGGTATGGGATACCAATATGGGAGGTAGTTTAGGGCATTAATATCTGGCCTGCCCCAGGTCAACCAAGGCTATTTAAAAATATAACAGGTGTCTGTGTCCTCATTGTTGCTAGCAGGTTAGAAAATACTGGCAGAATATTAATTATAGGGCTAATAATAAACATTTATTAGGCCCTACTTCTAAGTTAACCACAACACTTCTTTCTTTCTTTCTTTTTTTCTTTCTTGTTTCTTGAGAAAGGATTTCTCTGTGTAGCCCTTACTGTCCCACTATAGACCAGGCTAGTCTCAAACTCAGAGATCTGTAAAAGTAGCTTGTATTTGCCAGATGAAATTGTGATTAGATCTGCCATGTTAGTAGGTTAAAAATTCCTCTATAGAGATCTACTTGCCCTTGCCTCCCAAGCTCTGGGATTAAAGGCACGTGCCACCACTGGTAGAAGATAGTCTTCATTTTAAAAAAGCTATATTTTAGGTTTGAGCAAAAATTAGGAGAATGTACAGAGATCCTATTCACTGTCAACCTACACATGCACACCCTCATTAACATTCCCACCAAAGTAGTGTACCTTGTGTCACTGATGACCTACAAAGATAATGACATATCATTATCACTCGGGGTCCATGGTTTTCATTAACATTCCACCCTTCGAAGCTCTATGCTCTGTGAGTTTGTTCAAATGTATAGTGACATAAATATTACTGCCATTATTATTAGCTCACAATAGCTTCACTGCCATAAAATATTGATAATGTTCCACAGATTAATCTCTCTTATTCTTAATTCTTACCAACCAATGATTTTTTCACCCTATTTGTGTGTTTCCCCAAATGCCAGTTATTGGGAAGCATATACTCTCTAGCCTCTTCCGATTGACCAATGCCCATTTAAGTAGCCTTGGTGTGTTTCCATGGTTTGCTAGCTTATTTATTTTCAATGTTAGATGCCGTTCCATTGCCTAGAAAGAACAGATTTTATCCATTCATTTGTTGCTGACTCATTCCTAGTTTCTTCTAAGTGATGGTAATTACGCAGAAAGCTGATTTTTATGTGGAGGTTTTTATGTGGACATAACTTTGTTACTTCCTTTGAGATGGACTCACTGAATTGTATGAGAAGCATCTGTCTAGTTTGGAAAGGATCTACAAAACTAATCTTCCAGAGTAGCTCTGCCCTTTAGTCTTCTCTTCAGTGTTACTTTCCCCAGCAGCATTTAGTGTTGTTTTCAGCGGTCGTGAATGTGTTAATCAATCTTATAGATGATTATACATTTTATTTATTTATTATTTATACAGTACTCTGCCCCCATGTGTGCCTGCAGGCTAGAAGAGGGCACCAGATCTCATTACAGATGGCTGTGAGCCACCATGTGGTTGCTGGGAATCGAACTCAGGACCTTTGGAAGAACAGACAGTGCTCTTAACCTCCGAGCCATCTCTCCAGCCCCCATGATTATACATTTTAACATGTGCCAACAGTCTTGATTCATTTCCATTGTCCTGGTGTCATTATTAATAGTACTCATGAAAGTATTTAGTTAGGATAAGGTATTATTGTCTTTTGTCTTTCATATTTTATACTTGTGGAAATTAGTATGCAGAGAAGTTAAAGAAGTTGGAAGGTTTGTAAATTATCTGGTACTGTAACCAGGAGAGAATTTTCCCCCATTCTTTTTGTTTGTATGTCTTTTGAAAGGTTCAATTCCCAGCAACCACATGGTGGGTCACAACCATCTGGTGCCCTCTTCTGGTGGGCAGGTGTACACGCAGGCAGAGCACTGTGTGCATAATAGATAAATAAATAAATAATCTTTAAAAAAAAAAAAAAAAAAAAAGATATGAGTGCTCTGTCTGCATGTACACCTGCATGCCACAAGAGGGCATCAGATCCCTTTATAGACAGATGGTCGTGAGCCATCATGTGGTTGCTGGGAATGAATTCAGGACCTCTGGAAGACCAGGCAAAGCTTTTAACAACTGAGCCATCTCACCAACTCCATTTTTTTACTATTCTTAAAGATAATACTCTTGTAACTGTGGTAAGGTTGTATATATATGCAACACCTTAATACTTTTTTTTTCAAGATTTTCACAATATGACTTTTTGCTTATCTTGCAAGTGTTAAAGGCTAAGCCATCACTGCAGTTAATCTTTGCACCACAAAATGGAATTCACTTTTCAAAATGAAACCCAAATCTTGCTAATGCAACTGCTCATAAATGCTATCAGCAATTTAAATGGGCGCCTTTAGCTGCTCTGTTGGTCGATCAGGTTGCTGTGCTTTGTAGGTCAGTTTAAAGGCTTAGGAAACAGTGTCCTTTGTATTAACACTTTCAGTGCAGGGTTCACGTGTAGAGCCTTGAGATTTACTCTAAGACATCTTTGTTTTGTTGTTTGTTTTCCTTTTGTTTTTTTTTTTTGAGGCAGAGTTTTTCTGTGTAGCCTTAGCTGTGCTGGCCTGGACTCACTTCGTAGACCAGGCTGGCTTCAAACTCAGAGACCCGCCTGCCTCTGCCTCCCAGAGTACTGAGATTATAGGGGTGCACCACCATGCCTGGCTCCTAAGACAGATTTGTACAGGTAAAATATTCTTGGTGAACATGCTTGGTGAAAGGTGATGGATAAGTTAAAACCAACATGGGAAATGTACAGCAAGCACACGATTACAAATAGGCTGCCTAGTGGGTACACCAGAAACATGTGCCTGCAGAATTCCAGTCTTTCTTTAAAAGGATGATGGTAAGTTCTAAGTAGCTTTATAATAAGATTCTATACATAATAAGGCTCATTAACTTTAATGTGACTAACTTGTTTCTAATCTCAAGGGTATTTGAATTTTAAAAAGTGACATGATAGAAACTTCTGCATCTGTTGACAGCAGAGACAAAGATGCAGGCTTCAGTGAGGGTGTGTCTGGAGTGTCTCAAGCCAGAGGTAAAGGGAATAGAATCTGGAAATTGACTGAGAATCTCTCAATAACAGTGCCATGAATTCAGTATTTTGAAAATCATTGTGGATGATTTTTTTAAAAATGCAGTTTCCTGGGCTTTGATGTTTATGTAAAAAATTCAAATTATAGACTTTTTCTTTCTTCCTTTGTTCTAAAATAGCATATCTATATATACATATATATGTAATAAATTTTCTAACTTTTGTGTTAGAAAATGACTTTTTTTGGTGGATAATGAGGAAGGAGGAGAAGTAAGTATTTCAAAAATCTGCAAAACAGAAGGATCTGTGGAAGCACTCTTGACAGAACTGTCCAATTTTAGCAAAACCAGTCAGTAGAATTCTATACCATTTTCTTGGAATCTTCTGTGTTATTTTGGCTTATTAGCAATATCCAAAATGTATAGCGATGTACATCACCACCCTGTCCTTTTCTGGTCCTGTGCTCTTTTGTCTAGCCTTTTAATAGCCTATAACCAGGTGAATTGTTTATGCTGTGTTAAGTGAAGATAGCTCCATGCTGGAGGCACCCTGGTGTGTTGCCATGGCAATGCCATGATAACTGATTCAGTATTAGGATTTTTGGCCACACTATTGAAATGAGCACAGAGACAAGACAGGTTGAATTTTTTTTTTAATAGGATTGAAAGTAACCTTTGCTAGATTTATGCTTAGCTTATGCAACAGATTTTTAAAAGAAATTAATTTACCATGCACACACATGTGCATACACACAAAAAAATTGACAAATCCAGACACAGATATAGAAAAGTAGCCTAATAAGATTTAGTTATCTGGCTTGGAAACAATGAACATGAAGATTTTTCTTGTGAATTTTTAAAAAAGAAATCATTTTAACAGTATGTATTGCCTAGTAGTGTTAGTTTTAAGAAACTGAAAATTCTTAATTTAGCTAGGTACTCCTTTGCAACATGTCATGCTGTAGATGACAGCATTCACAACACAGCTGTTACAGTTTTTACCCCTGGTTATTCAACCAAACACTAATCTAAACCTAGTTGTTTTTACAATTGTGGTTAAGGTTGCTGATCAGAAGATCATAAAATTAAAAAATTATATATATCTTGAGTTACCCAGTTAGGTTCACTTTTTTTAAAAAAAGGATTTATTTATTATTATGTATACAACACTTTGCCCGCAAGCACACCTGCAGACCAGAAGAGGGCAACAGAGCACCTTATAGATGGTTGTGAGCCACCTTGTGGTTGCTGGGGATTGAACTCAGGACCTCTGTAAGAACAGTCAGTAGTTTTAACCTCTGAGCCATCTCTCCAGCCTCCAGCTAGGTTCACTTTAATCATGGGTCTTTAAAAGGAGGTCTGGGACATCGTTCAATTGGATAGAGTGCTTGTGTAGCATGAACAAAGCCCAGGGGCCCATCTCTGTCAGTACATTGAACCAGGCGTGACAGTACCTCCCTGCTTGTGGTACCTACTCTAAGGAAGCACAGGAATGAGGACCAGAAGTCCAGCATCATCCTTGGCTAGAGAGGGAGTTTGAGGTCAGACTGGGCTGTATGCAGCTTGCCTTAAAAAAAAAAAAAAAAAAAAAAAAAAAAAAAAAAAAAAAAAAAAATCAGAGCAAACAAGCAAACAAATGGGAGAGGGAGGCAGAGTAATACAGCACCATAACGAACGCGAGGATCAAAGAGTGAGAAAGGCTTGACTCAGGGGTGCTGTGAGTTCCAGCAGGCTCAAAGAACCTAGAACAACCTCTTGCCATAGCTATCAACTCGGCAGGTGCCTCAGTACAACTACATGGCTCTGCATTCTGGCAACAGCCTTCAAAAACATGGGAGCAGAGCCCCCAGAGCCTCCAGGAATTAATACGGACCTGCCACTGCCCTGTTTTAAGCCTGTGGGAAATTCTGACTTAACAGAAGAAACAGAAGTCGGGGGGGGGGGCGAGGGGGGCGGATAGAGAGTTTGCTGGTCCAGGTGCAGCCGTTTTTGAGACACCAAGATGATATGTACATCTTCTCTTTTCTTAGTCTTCCTATCCTTGACCTACTGTGTCACCATTGTCCACTGTAATACACAGATCGCCCAGATCACGAGACCCCCACCCCCCGCCAAAAAAAAAAAAAAAAGACCACCAGGACTCAACACCAATGCAACATACACAGGGTCCTGTATTACTGGCTTGGGCTTTGGGTCACAATCCTTCCTGATGCAGCAGGAGCTTCAAGGGTAATGGATTTATAAAGGGGCAAAACAAAACAAACAAACAAACAAACAAATGAGTGGCAGTGGTGGGGAGTGGGGTGGGGGGTGGAGGATGTTGTTGGTCATAGGAATGTCAACCTTTAGGCAGGTTGGGTGGAGAGGCTGGATCTCAAGGGGAAGTTGTAGGTCACAGGAATGTTGACCTTCAGGTGGATTGAGTGGAGTTTCTGGGGACTGCTGGCAGGTGCAGTTTACAGTAGTAGGTGGTCGTTCCCGGAATGCAGGAAGAAGGGTCACCTAGAGGCTAAGCTCTCACAGAAAACACCAACCATGGTGTTAGTTACAGGACATACAGAACATGGTATTAGTTTGGTTCTTACATCACCTCTTTCCTTATCAGTGTTTTTAGTTCCTCTTCTTTTTTGAAATCAGAGAAGCTGAGAGGGGGAAAAGGCCCCTGTAGAGTCCCATTCTGTTCCTGATTTTCACACAGGACCCATTTTCCTCCACCCTGCAATTCTTTTTTTTTTTTTCTAAATTAAATTTATTAATTTATTCATATTACATCTCGATTGTTAGCCCTTCCCCTGTTTCCTCCCATTCTTCCCTCCCTCCCACTTTCCCCTTCTCCCCTCCCCTATGTCTGTGATTGAGGGAGAACTCCTCCCCCTATATATGCTCTTAGAATATCAAGTCTCTTCTTGGTAACTTGCTATCCTTCCTCTGAGTGCCACCAGGTCTCCCCATCCAGGGGACGTGGTCAGAAAAGGGGCACCAGAGTTCGTGTGAGAGTAAGATCTCACTCTCCTCTCAACGGTGGAGAATATCCTGTTCATCAGCTAGGTCTTGGTAGGGGTTCGAAGCTCTAGCCATCCCACTCCTTGGAATATACCCAGAAAATGTCCTACCACACAACAGGGACATATGCTCAACCATGTTCATGGCTGCTTTATACATAATAGCCAGAACATGGAAACAGCCTAAGTGTCCCTCAGTAGAAGAATGGACTAAGAAACTGTGGTACATTTACACTATGGAATACTACTCAGCTATTAAAAACGAGGAATTCCCGAAATTTGTGGACAAATGGATTGATTTAGAAACGGTATATACTCACTTATATCAAAACACTAGTTCAAGGGATACGTACCATGAAAATCTTTACTTACCAAGAAAGTGGGTCAGAGGAGAGGACATCCTATTGAGACTTAAGGTGAGAGTAGCATGGAAGAATGGGAAAATAGTAGGACCCACAGGGTCCTGGAAACCTACAAGAAGAACTTTATGACAGGCAGATCTGGATCCTGGGGTCCTCCTCAAACTAAGGCACCACCCTGCAATTCTAAGACGAGGCAGGAGTGCGTTTAGTGGGTCAGTAAGGGCCAGTAGAGCGCTGGAGACCATGGTGGAAACCAAGTCTATGTGTGGAAACTAGGGTAGCTTGTGGGCCTGGGTGTGTGTGTGTGTGTCTTTCATGCCATGGTCAGAAACAGGTTGATTTTATTCCACCTGTATCAGAATTTAGCAGACAAGGCAAGGAATGATAAAGCTACCTGAAGATTGAGGGCACTGATCCAATGGCGGGAGACTGGTGGGTTTTGGCAGAGATCCTGAGAAGGGCCTTTCATGTGGCACACTGGAGGCACACCTCACAGAGAAAGCTCTCCTCCAGGAAGCCGTATGGCTGTGGATCCTTATCTTTGCTGGGTAGTTTGACCACTGACCATTCAAGCAGGCGTCTCAGGCTATTGGTGCTCATCTCTTATTGTTAACTTAATCTATAAGCGTCACTTCATGTTGCACTGTGTGATGCCACGCAAGTGAGGACACAGTCCCTGACCTATAGCACTTGTCTCCACACCTGTGCCTTCCTTCACTCTCCAGTTCTAAACAAGGATTCTCAGTCCCATGAGGCTTGTGGGTTTCTAAAGCAAGGTGGCCTGTTGAATGCGGCTTCCCGGTGATGGCAGCTCTAGGCAGAGAGCAGCAAGAATCGTGCCATCCGTGCTGCATTAAGTTTTTGTAACATGTGCTAAGGATTTTCACCATTGTGCAGAGCTTAGAACGTTCAGATAATGTAACAGGTTTATCCGTTTCATAGCAGAAGGCACCACTCTTTATTTTCCTGAATGCTTTATTCGGAAAACTTGAGATCTGCAAAATGCTTTCAGCTTTTCTGGAGGCTTGGAGGGATTGCATTATTAAATGAATTAACACACTAATATTTGGACAATAAATGGCTGTACTTTGGCGGGCTGTGATGAAGACCTATGAGGAAAGAGAATTATACACTTTACAACTTCAGCAAGCACTTGGAAGCTGGCTTTTCATGTATATGAAAGAGTGATGATGCCTTCATATTGATTTTATTTGAACATAAGACCTTAAATAGGCTTGGATATTTACTAGAAATATACAGAAACGCTAGGGTGTATTTATTGAAGAGAATTCCTAAACAGAGGAAACTGAAATATTGGAAAGATCGATGAACAGTGTTGTAATCAGGATTTGGGGATTCTTTAAAAATAACTTTTACATCTTCATTTTGGTTTTTCAAGACAGGGTTTCTCTGTGTAGCCTTGGCTGTCCTGGACTCGCTTTGTAGATCAGGCTGGACTTGAACTCACAGTGATCCGACTGCCTCTGCCTCCCGAGTGCTGGGATTAAAGGTGTGCGCCACCGTGCCTGGCACCTTTTATGTCTTCTTGAGGCTGCTTATCTGTGATTTGATTTGGAAATGGTTTAGATAAATAGCTTAGACAAAACATTTTTAAAAAATTAAATATACAATTGATATTTGGCTTTCCTATCAGTTCCGTTTTAGAGAAAGTAATATGTAATTAAATATCTCAGTGATCTTCCTGAAACTACAGCTGAATTTTTATGTGGGGTATAAAGGAAAAATTATGAGCAAAACTCAATAGCAAGTGAAATTCATGAGTTTTCACTTGTTTATTATGTTTAGACTCAGCTTGAGGATTAGTGTTGTAATTGATTATAAGGAAGAATTATCACCGTCAAATCAGCTATCCAATGTTGTAACCAGAATAAATTTTTGGATAAAGATAAATAATTCAAGAAATATTTCTAGGAGCCTTTTAAACATTGCATCTCTAATCAGCAGGTGAAACTTAATAGCACCTGGATTAATCAGAAACTAATAAGGTAAAAATTGCTTCCTCTGTATATGCAGAAAAAATATCTCATTTGCATTACCTCTTTTTAGAGAAATCACTCACGGTTGTTAATGAATTCCTAGAGGGTATAGGATAAGACAGATAATGTACACCCTTAAGGATTAGAGACAAATTCACAGCAAAGTGCAGTCTGCAGTCTTATTTGAGAGGTTTACTGCTGTTGCTTATCGCTTAAGATACACGATTCTCACACCCACCCATACAATCCAACTCCAATTGTTGTCTAATATTCATTTAAACAAGGAGCTGCTAATTCAGACACTTCTCACTTGTCTCACACCCCTGGCCAGCTACTGTTTGATAATTAAATGGAGGAAACCTACCCAATATTTCTGTGACCTCTTGATAGACCATGAAGACTTATCCTATGTTTGGCATGGTGGCTCTGGGCCTATATAAGCCCAGACTGACTGGCTTGGAGAAAATGTCTCTGTAGAAACAGGCAATACAAGAGGTGATGCTGCTGACTTTCCTTAGGACAGTGAGCATTTAATTACCTGTTCTTAGAAGCATTGATTGGATTAGTAAAATTTCTCAAAAAAAAAAAAAAAAAAAAAAAAAAAAAAAAAAGTGAGCCCACAGTATAGGTACAGGAAAATATAGAGAAAAAGTTTATCATGGAAAGTTGGATTGTAACTTTGGAGGCTGAGAAACCCCACACTGTTTGGATTCCCAAAGAGTTATAAAGCAGGAGGTCCATTGTCCCAGCTTCCAAAAATGTGTGGTGGTGCACGCCTTTAATCCCAGCACTTGGGAGGCAGAGGCAGGCACATTGCTGTGAGTTCGAGGCCAGCCTGGTCTACAAAGTGAGTCCAGGACAGCCAAGACTACACAGAGAAACCCTGTTTCGAAAAACTAAACAAACAAAACAAACCAAAAAAGAAAAAAAACCAAAGCAAACTGAAACCAAACTAAACCAAAAGAGTACAACCCACTCCTCCTCCGCCGTGGTACTAGCCAGAGCTGTGTGACACCTACTCACATCGGTGGGGCATCTCATTTGTCTTATCTACATACTCAAATATTCACCTCTTCTGAGAGTGTCCTCATAGTTGTTCCAGAAATAGTGCTTGGCCAGCTCTCAGTGTATCTCGTAGCTCAGTCATGGAGATACCCAAAAAGAACCCTGTCAGCTGTGTACAGTGAGAATATCTTTGTGCTATCTTGCTGCTGCCTTCCAAGTATGTTTGTGAGCTGATGGACGTATAGTTTGCTACTTTTAAGTTTTATAAAATTAGTCTTTGTGAAGACAAGTTAAAAAACATAGAGGTATTTTTCTGAATCTTTCGATATTTGGATATATATATATATATATATATATATATATATATATATATATATATGTATATATGTATATATTGGAACTTACAATTTGCTTTGACATTGTTTTTCATTCCTTCAGGCTTCTGGATATAAGACTAATGTGATTTAATACCACATATGTACAGTTGTTTGATATTGCCATTGAAGTAACAATAGAAGCAAAAGGGATGGTGTAGTCCTGGGGTTGATCCACGGTACAAGGGGAAAAACAATTTCTGACAGTTGTTCTCTGTTCTTCATAGATGTGGTGTGCATGGTTTTACACACACACATACACATACACACACAGAGACACACATACACAAAATGAAAACAAACTATTTTTGAAGAGTTCAAAGAAACTCTTATTTTAATCATGGGCTTTTTGTTTAAGCTTTTTAAACTTTTTTGTTTATTTATTTAATCACTTTACTGCCTGATCCCAGGCCCCCTTCTTCCTCTTCTCCAAGTCCCACCCTCAAGTGCTTCTCCCCCTGTTCTACTTCCTCCTTCTCAGAGAAGGGGAGGTCCCCAAGGAGTACTAACCCACCCTGGTACCTCAAGTTATAGTAGGACTAAGCTCATGTCCCAGGGCTGGCAAGGAAGAGCAGATACGGGCAGGCTATGGAGTCAGAGACAGCCCCTGGTCCCATTGTTAAGGGACCCACACGATGACCAAGCTGCATATCTGCTACATATGGTGTATGTAGGGGGGGTCTAGATCCAGCCTATGCATGCTCTTTGGCTGGTGGTTTAGCCTCTGTGAGGCCCCATGAGCCCAGTTTAGTTTACTCTGTAGGTCTTCTTGTGACGTCCTTGACCCTTCCAGCTCCCTCTATACTTCCACTAAGTTTTTTAAAAATAAAAGTAAAACTAAGCAAATTTTAATATAACTTAAAGAAATTAAACATCTATTTTGCCTAATAGTGGTAATAAATCAACTGGTCAATGAACTTCAGTGCTTTTAATATGGCTATCCAGTTAGTCATAAACCAAAGTGTTATTTTAAATGATATCAGAAACGTTTAAGTGTAGTTTGAGCCTAATTAAAACCATCTTTTTTGGAGACAAGTATGCTGAGTCGCACATTTCATTGATTACAAGGCATTTATTTGGTAGACTTGATTCTGAATGAAGACTCCTGTCATAGTAGTTAGAGAATTCCTTCCTTCCTTCCTTCCTCTTTTTCATGAGGGCTTAATTCCCAGAAATTTATAAGGTCTTATGAATAATTACTTCACTACTAGTTTTTAATATAGAGCCTTAGAATCACTGGAATGTGGAAACAAAGAATCTAGGTTGAAAAAATAAACTAAATGGCTATTCATTTTGTCTCTTATTGAAAACATCATATATACTATTGACCACCAGATGGCAGTAAAAGCATATGTCCAGGATCACATGAACTGCCTTGAAACCTTTACAATGTATAGATTTCCCTGAGCTTGCCAATGATATGAAAAGTTTAAAGAGTGTTTCACAAAGCAAAAAGAAATATTCTTTATGATGAACAACAAATTTGATCACCTTAGAGGAAAGGCTGAGTTAAATTAGTTTGTGGGTCTTAGGATTTTTTTTTTTCATTATTCATCTTATTTAATTTGATTTAGTTTTGATACTATTTTCTGCTTCCAAATATTAATAAATTCTTACAAGTAGGTTTACATTCCTTTTTAGGGCAGAGTCTCACTATATAGTTCTGGCTTGGAGATCTCCATGTGGAACTAAGCTAGATAGAGGCCTCCATCTACTCTTATAGTATGGGATTAAAGGCATCCATCACATGTACATTCCAGATAACTTTCTTTAATAGGGCCTAAAACCATATAAACTCCTACCCATACACATCTGGATCTACCCCATTTTACTAGGTCTTGTTTCTATGTAACTCTATGGCTTTAACTACATTAAGCCATCTATTTTACATTTCTATTTTTTAAAACTATTCATTTTTACTCCCCATAGCTTTTGTTGTTTTGTTATAAAGCACTGATATTTGTTTGTTTGGTTGGTTGGTTTTGTTCCCTGTTTTGAAGTCCATTGGGTATTGCTTTCCTTTTTTTTTTTTTTTTTTTTTTAACTTTTTATTGATTCTTTGTGAATTTCACATCATGTACCCTAATCCCATTCATCTTCCCATCCCTTCTTATCCAGCCGCTGGCCTTGCAACAGTCTCCCTCCCCAAAAGAAAACAAAACAAAGAAATAAGAACAAAGCATTTTGCTGTGGAAGCTCCAGTACGTCTGGGCTGTCCCACAGTATACCCTTTTGCCCAAACAGCTTTACTCACAAATGTTCATTGCAATGAGTCAGTGGTCTAGTTCAAGGTCTCTGGCTTCTGCTACGTTGGATCCATACCAGGACTCCTCTCACATATCCTGTTGTTGTCCTGTGTCATGGAGATCTTGCAGCTTTGGATCTGCAGTACAGGCCCCTTCATGTGCACCAGCAGTTCAGAGATGGGGTAGATGTTGGGGTGGGCCAACTCCAAGCCCTGGATCTGGGCCTGGGTGATAGCTGAGTTGTTCAGACTGCCAGCTCTCCTTTCTTGGCACCACCAGGGCCAGATCCCCTGTATTGCCTAGGTGAAGGGTGGGGCCAACTCTCCCAAAGTCATCATAAGGGCCAACTCTTCCATGTTGACCAGGCAAGGAACAGGGCTAGCTTAGCACAGTGTCCAGCCATCTGTTGTGGTTAGTTTAGAAGTAGAGCCTAAAAAGCGTTTATTATTAGGCTAATTATGATTATGGTATTTTCTAACCTGCTATTAATCAATAAAACACAGATACTTGTTATATTTTAAAATAGCCTTGGTTCACCTGTGGCAGGGCAGATATTAATTCCCTAAACTACCTCCCATATTGGGGCAGGTATCCCACACCTTGCCCCAATCCCATGCCATCTTCTTCTAATAATTTCTATCACCCTACCTCCCATCCATAATCCCAAATACTTGCTAGTGCTTTTCATCTGTGCCAAATCCTCCATCCATGCCGGCCATTTGCTTCTCCTCCCGTGGTGCAGCCTTCCTTCTCCTCTTCTTCCGCTCTTTCTGACCCTCTTTTAGTCTCTCTCCCAAAAGCCTGGGAACCTCAGCCACGCCTTTCCCATTTGCCCTGCTTGGGTGTCCTACTTCCAGCCACTGTATGATTTTTCTGCTTTCTGACTGAACTCAGACAAGAATAACTTTAAATTATTGGTACTTCTGTCTCCACCTCCCAAGTGCTAAATTTACAGGCATATTCCAGCAAGATCAGCTGTCCATGGTGTGGACTAGTTTGAGATGCATTTAAAGATCTGGCAAAATTAAGCAGTGAATCCAGGTAGGCCTGGCTCTTTTTTGTTTTTTTTTTAAATTTAGGAAACTTTTTGTTTTAGTCTTAACTTCATTGCTTGCTATCTATTGATCTGTTTAAGCTGTTTATATGCTCTTAGTTTAATTTTGAGAGGTCACGTATTTAGAGATTGATCCATTTCTTCTAGATTGTCTAATTTATTAGATATGTATTTTCAAAGTTTTCAAAGGATCCTAGTGATCCTCCTACCTTCATTGGTGTTTGTTATACAATCTCCTTTTAAAATGTCCGATTTCATTACTTGGGTCCTTTTCATTTGATTAGTTTGGGTAAAGGCATGTCAGTTGTGTGCATCTTTAAAATTTAAATTATATTTTTACTGATGTGTTTGTGTGTATTCGTGTATTTGTGTATTTGGAGTACACGTGTGATACAAAATGAGAGAGGAAGTAAGAAGATAGAGGAGAACTTGGGGGAGTCAATTCTCTCCTTCTGCTATTGGATTCTAGGAATTGAGCTCAAGCCATTAGGCTTGGAAGCAGCTGTCTTTAATCACTGAGCCATCTTGCTGGCCCAGTGTTGCTCATGTTTACGAAGGACCATTGATTAATATCACATTGCCCTTTATTCTTTCTTTCATCAACTGATTTTGGATTTTGCCTGATTTTTGTTTTCCTACGTACTTGTGGAGCATCATTGTTAGGTATTTGAATTTTCTCTTGATTATTTTGATCACCCTTATCACAATATCTCTTCTTAACTCCTAGGTCTGTCCCTACAACTCTACTCCCCTAACTTCTTATCCCCCTTTGAAAAATTAATTACCCTCTACTGCAATTCTTGCTGTCCATATACTTTCAGGTATGGGGCCATTGACTGGAACATGCCAACATACTAAGAGCCACACTCTTAAAGAAAACTGACTCTCCCTCTCGTGGGAAGCCATCAACTGTCAATAGCTTCTCATTACGGGCCAGCTTGTGAATTTCTTCCCATTCTTGTTAGACTGCTGACTGACTTGGTCTTGTTCAGGCAGCCACAGCTGCCCTGTGAGTTCATAAGTGGCCAGTCCAGTCATGTCCAGAAGCTGCCTCCTCCTCCTCCCCTCATTTCCTCCTCTTCTTCCTCTTCCTCCTGCCCCTCCTCCCTTCCTCTTCCTTCTCTCCCTCCTTTTCCTCCTCTTCCTCTTTCTCTTCTTCTCTCATACAATACATCCCAAACAGTTTCCTCTCCCTCCACTCCTCCTTGTTCCCCTCCCCCATCTCCCCAGATCCTCCTCTGATCCCCTCAGAAAAAGAAGACCTCTCAGAGATATCAATGGAACATGGCATAACAAGTTGTAATATGACTAAGCATGAATCCTCATACCTGGGCTGTGCAAGGAGGAAAAGGGTCCCAAGAACAGGCAAAAGAGTCAGAGATACCCCTATTTCCCACAAACTCACCAAGCTGCATAACCATACAGTATTTGTAGAGGACCAAGGCACAGACCCATGCAGACTCTATGATTGCTACTTTAGTCTCTGAGCCCCTATGAGCCCTGCTTAGTTCATTCTGTGAGCTGTGTTCTCAGGATATCCTCAACCCCTCTGAGTCCTCACCTTCTTCCCTGGGGTTCCCTGAGATCCAGTGGGGAGGACCTGTTGAAGATCTTCAGTTTGAGCCCTCTCTTTGCCTAATGTTTGCCTATGGGTTTCTGCACCTGCTCTCATCAGCTGCCAGAGCAAGCCTCCCTGAAGACATTGGGCTAGGGGCCAATCAATTATAGCAGACTATCATTAGGAATAATTTTATTGATTTTGTTTCTATCCTAGGTCTCTGGCCTATTCAGCCTCTGGTTCCTGGTCCTCAGGAAGTGTCGGGCATGGTGTCCATTTCGTGGTGGGGGACAGAGGACCTGTTAATAGATAGATGGGAAATTTGGTTTTCAGATGGGGGCAGGGGTAGCATCTGGCTGAAAGGAGGGGAAAGGAGCACAGCGGCACTGAGGAGCAGTAGCCGTACTGGGGACTAAGGGAAAATGATTGCTGTGGTCCACATAAGGGCCCAAAGAAGCTGCAGTTCCTGAAGATATGGGGCGAGAAACTGATAACCCAAAGGTTATCAGTTGTTAAGGAGTGTTGGAGAGGTTCAACTGGGGTGTTGACTCCTCCTTGCCAAACCAGTCTGGACCGGACCAAGCAGAGTGCATGATGGGTACTGGGAGCAGGAATGGATTTGCTGGAGCATCACCAAAGTTCAGGCAGGCTGAGAGGAAGCAGGGGCAGAGGAATGGGAAAGGGACAGATTGGATTTCGGCATCAGTGGGCAATGGGGACTGACTGTAGCAGTGGCCGCAGCAACTTGGTCCTGAGGGGCGTGACCTACGGCAGGCATCTGTACAGAGGCTGAAGCTTCCGAGGCAACAGTGGTGTAGGCTGATTGGAGAGGGAAGGGGCTGGCTGCAGTGATAGCACAGTAGCTGGCAGGCACCCAGTGCATGGCAGTCATCAGTCACAGTGTTCCTGCAGAGCTGAGGCAGAAGTTTGAATGTCCCATAGGAGAACAAAAGAGCAACGAAACATTTGGAGCAGGCAGGACAGGCAGCGCTGAGGAGTAGGCAGAGGCAGGCAGAAGCATAGGAGGCAGGACAGGCGGTGACCTGGGAGGTCTCAGAGAGGGAAAAGGGGCAGGGCTATAGCTTCTTATTCCAATCCTTTAGTTCACAGAATTGTAAAGGTTGACATTTTGTTTTCATTTTAGGGAGCATAAAAGCTATTCTTGGGCATTAGGATGTACCAGTAATTTTGAATGTGTGTTGGAGTTTTCAGTGGGGATAGAGAGAACAGATTCTTTTTGCTAATGGTGTTTTGGGCTATGGTTGAGAGCCTAGGGCATCTCTTGGCCCTACAGAGCCCTCTGAGAGGGAGAAGTCATCACTCAAGTTCTGTCACCAAGAAGGAGACAATAGCCTGAGGAGAAATCCAGGATCTGTCAGATAGGATTTTCAGAGGGCTAGGAATGAACACTGGATTCCAGTCGTGTGGCCACCAAAAGTGAAAGGAAAATTTCCAACCAAACCAAACTAAACTGAATGTGCCTCCCGGCCATCCAAAGAGGTCCACTGTGAGCAATGAAGGTTATTGTGGGGTGCAGTTTCTTAATTCCTCAGGATAGAGCAGGGACACCAGAAACTCGACACTGTTATCACACAACCGGGGGACTGTTTAGGACAGCAAGGGTGTGTGTAGCCCTGAGAACTGGGAGGAAAGGGGGAATCCTGTAGAACGAATCTGAGTTATGGCCTCAGATGAAAGGAAAAGTATTGGCTCAAGACCTCCCTCAAGACCAAGTTCTAAAAGGAGATTCGCCTCAAAGGAACACGGGACAGGGATAAGGCACAAAGACTGGAGATAGAGGAAGAGGAAGATGGGAAAGGAACAAAGGAAATGGGAGAAAAGGGATGAGGGAGAGAGGTAAAGTGTATTTTCCCAGGGAGTGGAGCTGGGGAACAAAGGACTGTCTCTGGATACACAGGAGACAGATGTGGCCCAGAGGCAAGTGGTGACTCATAAAGGTAAGGGGTGAAACTCCGTGTTAGGATGAGGTGTTAAATCTTACCTGGTCGTGTTAGTTAGGGCAGCCTAAGGGAGCTTTTGATTGCTGAGCTTCAATGCTTTCATAGCTGGACCTTGGTAGTCAGCCTCAGGAGGAGGAAGTGGCCAAATAAGGGAATAGACCTTGGTGGCCAGCTTTAGGAATGCAATCTAATGGGTTTTAGCAAAGCAGAGGGACCAGAAGAGAGGGCCAAGGCCTGCCAGAGCCTTGCTTGCCACACTCAAATTGTCCAGAGTCCCTTCAATGTCATTGTTAAAAAAAAAAAAAGCTGTGTAAATGTACCACATTTTCTTTATCCATTCTTCGGTTTGAGGGACATCTAAGTTGTTTCCAGTTTCTGACTATTACAAATAAAACTGCTATAAACATAGTTGAGCAAGTGTCCTTGTGGTAGGATAGAGTGTCCTTTTGGTCTATGCCCAAGACTCTTACACTGATTCTTTTCTTTTTTTCCCCAACTAGTTTGTTTGCTGGTTATATATTATTGTTTTTTTTTTTTAATTTTTAAAATTTATTATAATATATTCACATTATATCTAGACTGTTCTTTCCTTGCTTGTATCTTCCTGTTCCCACTCTTCTGCCCTCTTTTGCCCGATTCCCCTCCCCTAGACCCCTGACAGAAGGGGACCTCCTCCCCCATATATGTCCACAGCCTATCAGTTCTCATCCAGATAGCCTGCTTCCCCTTCCTCTGTGTGCCCTTGGGCCTCCCCACCAAGGGGAAGTGATCAAATTGGGAACACCAGAGTTCATGTCAGAGGCAATTCCCTCTCTCCCCACAACTGTGGAGAATGAGCTGGCTATTGGCTAGATTGGAATAGGAGGTCTAGGTTTACTGTATGTATTGTGCTTGGTTGGTATAACAGTTTGTGCAGGGCCCCCTGAGTTTAGATCTGTTAGCTTTGATGGTCTCCTTGTGGGGCTCCTGAACCCTCTAGGTCCTACCATTCCCCCATTCTTCTGTACCATTCTCATCTGGAGACCGGGAGCAAGTCCCAGCATCTGTCCCAATCTCCTGCTAAGTGTAGTCTCTCAGAGGACATCTGTGTTGGGCTAATATCCACTTATAAGTGAATATATACCATGTATGTCTTTCTGGGTCTGGGTTACTGCACTCAGGATGATCTTTTCTAGTTCCATCCATTTGTCTGCAAATTTCAAGACTTTTTTGTTTTTAATAGCTGAGTAATATTCCATTGTGTAAATATACCACCATTTCTTTATCCATTCTTTGGATGAGGGACATGATTTGTTGTTTCCAGATTCTTGCTATTACAAATAAGGCTGCTATGAACATAGGTGAACAAATATCCTTGTTGTGTGGTGGAGCATCTTTTGGGTATATGCCCATGAGTGGTATAGCTGGATCTTGAGGTAGCACTGTTCCCAGTTTTCTGAGAAAGTGCCAGTTTGATTTCCAAAGTGGTTGTACAAGTTGGCACTCCCACCAGCAATGGAGGAGTGTTCCCCTTTCTCCACATCCTCGCCAGCATGTGGTGTCACTTGAGTTTTGGATCTTAGCCATTCTAATGGGTGTAAGATGGAATCTCAGAGACGTTTTGATTTTAATTTCTCTGATGACTAAAGATATTGAGTATGATTTTAAGTGTTTCTCAGCCATTTGATATTTCTCTGTTGAGAATTCTCTGTTTAGTTCTGAGCCTTATTTCTTAATTGGGTTTGGTGGATCAGCACCATTTATTGAAGGTGCTATCTCTTTTCTATTGTATAGATTTGGCTTCTTTGTAAAAAATCAAGTGCCCATAGGTATATAAGTGTGTGCATTTTTTTCTGGGTCTTTGATTCCATTCCATTAATCAACCGGCCTATTTCTATGCCAGTACCATGCCGTTTTAATTACTGTTGCTCTATAGTACAGCTTGAGAATCAGGGATGGAGATTCCTCAGGAAGATCTTTTATTGTAAGGATTTTTTTTAAGCTATTCTGGGTTTTTGTTTTTCCATAGGTATTTTGATAGGGATTGCATTGAATCTGTAAATTGTTTTTGGTAAGATGGACATTTTTACTACGTTGATGCTCTGAATCCACCCGGAGGTAATGTCTATCTTTGTGGCTGAGATATGCCTCTCTTTCTTTCTTTCTTTCTTTCTTTCTTTCTTTTTTGTATTTTTGTTTTTGTTTTTTCTTCAAGACAGGGTTTCTCTATGTAGCCTTGGCTGTCCTAGACTCGCTTTGTAGACTAGGCTGGCCTTGAACTCACAGCAATCTGCCTGCCTCTGCCTCCCAAGTGCTGAGATTAAAGGCATGTACCACCATACCCAGCCTTTTTCTTCCTTCCTTTCCTTTTCTTTCTTTTTTGTTTTGTTTTTTTTTTTTTTTAGACAAGGTTTCTCTGTGTAGCCCTGGCTGTCCTGGACTCACTTCATAGCCCAGGCTGGCCTTGAACACACAGTGATCGACCTGCCTCTGCTTCTCTGAGTGCTGGGATTACAGGTGTGTGCCACCATGCCTGGCTTGAGATGTGTTTCTTGACTGCATCAGAATGTTGGGTCTTATTTATACATCCATTCTGTTAGTCTGCATCTTTTTATTTGAGAGTTGAGACCATTGATATTGAGAGAGATTAGTGACGAGAGACTGTTAGGTCCTTTGATTTTGATGTTGGTTATGGTAGTGTTTGTGTGTTTGTCTCCTTTCGTTTTGCTAAAGTGAAGTTATCTATTTCCTGTGTTATCCTGGGTGGAGTTAGCCTCTTTGGGTTGGAGTTTTCCTTTAATATCTTCTGTGGGGCTGTTTTTTGGATAGGCACTGTTTAAATTTGTTTTTGTCATGGAATATCTTGTTTTTTTCCATCTTGGGATATTGAAAGTTTTGCTGGGTATAGTAGTTCTGAACTGTCATCTGTGGTCTCTTAGGATTGGCAAGACCTCTGCCTAGGCCCTTCTGGCTTTTATGGTCTCTGCTGAGAAGTTGGGTGTGATTATGATAGGTTTGCCATTATATGTTACTTGGCCTTTTCCCCTTGCCGCTTTTGATATTTTTTCTTTGTTCTGTACATTTTGTGTTTTGATTATTATGTGGTGGGAGGACTTTCTTTTTTTGTCTACTCTATTTTGTGTTCTATAGGCCTCCTGTATGTTTAGTGCATCTCTTTCTTTAAATTGGGAAAATTTTCTTCTGTGATATTATTGAAAATATTTTATGTGCCTTGAAGCCAGGCATCTTCTCTTCCTCAATTCTTAATACCCTTAGGTTCATCTTTTCATGGTGTCCTTGATTCCTTGGATATTTTATGTCAGGAATTTTTTAGATCTAACCTTTTCTTTGATGGTTGCATCAGATTCTTCCATTGTATTGTCTACATCTAAGATTCCTTCCTCTATCTCTTGTATTCTGTTGATAATGCTTACCTCTGCAGTTCCTGTTTTCTTCCCTATGTTCTCTCTTTCCAGGCTTTCCTCAGTTTGTGCTTTTATTATTATTTCCATTTTCATCTTCAGATTATGAACTGTTTTATTGATTTCTTTCACCTGATTGTTTGAATTTTCTGAATTTCTTCCAGTGATTTCTTCATTTCTGCTCTATAGGCCTCTGTCATGGCCTCTTTAAGGGCCTCAATTTGTTTGGCTGTATCTTCCTGTATTTGTTTACAGATTTTATGCATTTCCTCCATTTTCATCTTCATTAAGAATGATTTGAGTTCATTTTCCTGTGTTTCAGTTGTTTGAGTTTCCAGGCTGGTTGCTTTGGAATAACTGTGTTCTGGAGCTGCCATATTATTTTGGCTTTTGTTATTTGTGTATTTATGCTGGCCTTTAGTCATCTTGTTGTACTCGGTGTTGGGTCATAGTTCCTGGTGTCCTTCACTGGCCATTGAGAGCATCTTGTAGGTGAGTTTCCTTATCTGCAGGGATCAGGGAACCCTTCTGTGGGTCAGATGAGTGACCTGGGTTCAGATCCAGGATCTTTCCATGGATTGGCCAGGTAGCCTGAGGTCAGATCCACTTGTGCTCTACACTGTTTGGTCTCTTCTGGGCTCTAAGACCCAGAAACTATTGCCTTGTGGCCCACAGTTTGATCTGAAACACAGGGCACAGGTGCTGCTCATCTGTCAGCATGTGGTAGCTAGGCTTTGGAGCCTGTACCTGGGCCTGTGTCTGTTTGGACCCTGGAACTCTCCATGGACTGGCTGGATGACTTGACGTCATGTCCACCCAGGATCCACACCTTGGGGTCTCCTCTGGACTAGCAGCCCCAGACCCTGGTGCCCTGTACTTCACAGTGCAGCCTGAGATAGAGTACAGGTGCAGTGTACTAGCCTGTGTTTGACTGGGCTTTGCCATGCCCACCTGGGCCCTGGAGCCTTCCGTAGATTGGTTGGATGATCTGAGGTCAGATCCACCCATGCTCCACAACTTGTCATTGCCCTGGGGCTAGCAGACCTAGATGCTGGTTCTCTGCAGCCCACAGTTCAATATGAGACACACAGTCTAAGATGTAGAGCACTGATACAGCTTTCAGACAGGTGTGCGTCCAGACTCTGGGGACTGGGCACCTGCCTGCTGGGACCCAGGGACTCCTTCGTGGACCAGCTGGATGGCCCAAAGCCAGATCCACCTGTGCTCCTCACAGTGTGGACTCCTCTCACCCAGGGCACTCTAGCTCTGCTGCTCTGTAGCTCCCAGCCTAGCTCAATTTATATGATTTTGTGCATTTCTTATAGCTTCTGTTGCTGTTGATTTATAGTTTAAATGCATTGTGATTAGGCAGGATGAAAGGCATTCTTTCAATTTTCTTGTATTTGTTATGATTTGCATTGTGTACTCATACATGATATATTTTGTGGAATGTTTCATGTGATCTGAAAAATGTGTATTCTGCACTGTTAAGATGGGATGCTATTTGGATGCCTGTCAAATTCACTTGATCTACAATTTCATTGAATTATGGCTTATTTGTTTGTTGTCTAGACGACCTTTTTGTCAAAGTGGAGGATTCAAGTCACCTACTGTTACTATGGGTCATTCTGTGCCTTTCTTTATATCTGGTAGTGTTTATTTTATCAAGTTTGATTCACTGATGTTTGACACATATATAAAATAATTAAAATATCCTCATAACAAATATTCCTTTTATGTGTAAGCTAATGACAGTTATACCAGTAACCTTGTATTCGATCAAAAAGTAGTTGGCCATTTCCATAACTGTCATGCCATTATTGCACACGGATATATTTTACCTGGGGAATTGGTATTGTACTGTGTTACACTCAGGTTCAGCCCTAAGTCAGACCATTGTTTTTTCTTTCTCAGCTGCCTAAATTTTTTTTTCCTGGCACTTGTAATCTAGACAGTAGGGAGAAAATTTCCTGGTCAGTTGAAGTTGATCTGTTCATATACTGTATTCAGAGTGAGTGGTATCTTGAGCAATAGCGCGCCTGGCATCTAGTTATGATGGGTAACCAAGAGCAGTATCTTGTGCTGTTTTGGGTGCCTTTGGGACCTTCCTGACCAAGTGGGAGGAACCTTCTGCCTGGCCCTGAGGTTTTCATTTAATGACCTATGTTTTCTGGGAGCAGTGTTGCCTACACATGCAGGGTACTATGATCAAATTACTTTTTGTATATATATATTGTAAGGTTCTTTTATACATTATCGGTTTTGGTTAAGCCACTTCCTATCTTCTTTTTCTTATGTCCCTATCTTCAGTCTACATTTAACTTTAACTCAGATTATTTCCTCTTGCTTTTTCATGTCATTTGTGTACTATATTCCCTCTGTTCATATTTTTCACTTGGGAAAAAAAAATCACAGTATTTTCATACACCTTCCTCTGGATTAAGCCTTTCCCAACTGACTTCTTTCCCCAGCTCCCATCCCTTCAAATTTCGAATCCCATCTTACCCCCATATTCTCCCTCTCTACTTTTTACTTTGATTACATTTAACCATCTCCCCCACTTAATGAGTCAGCTGACAAATGTCCTGTTCTTACTACCTCCCTTCCAGATTCATTCTAATTAAACATAGGGAAAAAAAAAAAAAAAAAAAAAAAAAGAGTCAATACTAGGATCTATATGCAAAAGAAAGCATGTGTCTTTTTGGCCCTAGGTGATCTCACTAAGCATAGTTTATTTTTTATTCCATCTGTTAATCTGCACATTTCATTATTTATTTTATACCTGTGTAATAGTCCATTATGTGTACATATTATATTTTTCTTTCTGCATATTCCTTACTTAGTCATCAGCTGATGAACATCTAGGTTGCTTCCATTTTCTAGATATTGTGAATAGAGCAACAGTGAACATGGATATGCAGGCAACTCTGTGTTGGGTTATGAAGCCCTTTGGGAATGTGTTCAGGGTCATATGGCAGTTCTGTGAGAAACCTCCAGACTAACTTCCAAATTGGGCTGTACTAGTTTACACTCCAACCAACACTGTAAAAAAATGCCCTTCCCCCACATCCATGCCAGCACTTGTTGTTATTTGTATTCTTTTGTTTGTTTGTTTGTTTTTTGAGACAGGGTCTCTCTGTGTAGCCTTGGCTGTCCTGGACTCACTTTGTAGACCAGGCTGGCCTCGAACTCACAGCAATCTGCCTGCCTCTGCCTCCCGAGTGCTGGGATTAAAGGCGTGCGCCACCACACCCGGCCTGTCATTTGTATTCTTGATGTTGGCCATCCCAACTAGGGTGATTGGATCTTAGTTTTAATGCATCTCCCTGATGGGTAAGGATGTGGAACATTTAGGAAAGTCTTTACTATCCATTTGTATTTCTTGTTTATAGAACTTCCTGTTTGGTTCCAATACCCTCTTTCTTCTTTCTTTCTTTCTTTCTTTCTGTCTTTCTTTCTTTCTTTCTTTCTCTCTTTCTTCTTTCTCTTTCATTTTTTTGATACAGGGTTTCTCTGTGTAGCCCTGGCTGTCCTGGACTTCTTTGTAGACCAGGCTGGCCGCAAACTCACATAGATCCACCTGCCTCTGCCTTCTGAGTGCTGGGATTAAAGGTGTGCGCCACCACTGCCTGGCCCAAAGCTCATTTTTCATCATTTTTTAAATCATGTGTAGGTCATTGTTATTCTTTGTATATTGTAGACATGAATCCTGTATTTGCTCCATCTGATATACAGCTTGTAAAGAGTTAACCTGATTCTATTGGTTGCCTTTTCATTAGATCAACAGTTTTCTTTGCTGGTACAGATATTTTTTTGTTTAATGAGATCCCATGTGTCAATTATTGGTCATTTATTATATTTCATAAATAATACAGGTACATGATATTGTCAAAGAAAGCATCTTATGTCTTGGTGCCTTTAGGGATGGTTATTTCTTAATCTTTTTAAGAAGCATTTTTGGATTTATTTATTTTATAAAACGTCATGTACCCAAGAGTGTTCCCTGCATACATGTTTGTATGTGCAACATATGCATGCCTGGCGCTTGTGGAGGTCAGATCGTCTAAGACTAGAGTTGCGGTCTCAGATTGCAAGCTGATGTGTAGGTGCTGGGAAATGAACCTGTTTCCTTTGTAAGAACAATTTCTGTTCTTAGTAGCTTAGGCCAAGTCTCTAGATAAGTGGTTCTCAACCTGTGGGTACTGACCCTTGGGCTTGCTTATCCTGTATATCCAGTATTTACAATTCACAACAGTAGTTAAACTAAAGAAGTAGCAAGGAACTAATTTTATGGTTGGGGGTCACCACAACATGAGGAACTGTATTAAATAGTTGCAGCATTAGAAAGGTTGGGGACCACTGCTCTAGACCCTTTTCCCAATCCTTGAAGGAATCACATCTTTATTATTATTATTTTTGACATTCTATATTTTATTGGCCAAACACTCCTGAGCACAGGGTCTGCTATGCAATTTAGTTGTTATAAATAGTGCCACTATCGGATAATACTGACTTTGCTTTTACTAGCAGGGATCAGTTAAAACTCGTTTCTTGACCAGGATTGGAATTTGTCCAGTTCAAATTCTCCATGGTGTGATTTGTTCTGATTTAAACTCATGCAGGTCATGTGAATGCTGCAATATTCACTACCATGCAAGTGCAAACCTGTATCAATACTGCTGTGTCTGAAGGAAGCTGTTTTCTTGGAGCCCACGCCACCTCTGGCTCTTAAAAAAAACTCATTTCACTTTACACATAAAACCTTGATCTTTGAGAGGAGATGTTTGCTAAAGATATCTGTGCTTCAAAGTGTGTAACTGTACACATATTATGCAGTTGTGAGTCTCTTGGTTACTTAACATCTACATCTGTCAGAAGACTGTTATCTGTTGAAGGTTAAGTGATGCACTAAACTAATAGATGCAGCCTTATCACATCTTTATTTTTAAGTTGGGCCCTGTAAGCTATGTAGCAATATGTACTTAAGAGATTTAGCAATGAGGTCCTTCTTTTTGGCTATTATGTAAATTAAGTAATATTATTTTGGTATGTGTGTGTGTATTGTGAGTCTGTGTGTGTGTGTGTGTGTGTGTGTGTGTGTGTGTGTGAGAGAGAGAGAGAGAGAGAGAGAGAGAGAGAGAGAGAGAGAGAGAGAGAGAGAGAGAGAGAGAGAATGAGAGAGAATATACATGTTCACAGGCATGTGGGTACATGATTGAGGCCAGAAGTTGATTTCCTCAATGACTCTCTACTTTATTGAGCCAAGGTCTGTCAGTGAATTGGGAGGCCAAAGTAGTGTGTCTAGCCAACCAGATTTCCTCAAGGATCTCCTGTTTTAGGCTCGCTAGCACTGGGAGGACAAATGGGCCACTACCCCTGTGGGTTGCTATAGATCTGAAATTCGACTCTCATGCTTACACAAAGAGTATTTTATCTCCTCGGTCACATCTCCAGTCTCAAGTTAATACTTAAGGCCTAGGATTTGTACATGTTTATGGTATACAAATGATACTGTGTGTGTGTGTGTGTGTGTGTGTGTGTGTGTGTGTGTGTGTGTGTGTGTTGTATAATGATTAATTCAAGCCACTTAATATGTCCATTTTCCAACACACTTATTATTTTTATGTAGTAAGAACATTTAACATGTACTATTTCAGCAATATTCAAGTCTATAATACTTGCATACTATCATAGCTTGAGCTTATGATTAGAGTCTACAATACTTGTATACTATAATAGCCTATAAACCTTGGATACTGGTATAGTTACATGTTATCATTATTGTAACTATTTGTATAATTTATTTAAGTTTATTTTCCTAACTGAATTTCTTATTGCTATTTTTCATACAATATATTTTATTATATTTTTCTCTCCCCAGTTCCTCCCATATTCTTTCCACCTCCCTTTTCCTTTGACTAACACTTTCTTGTTTTCTTTTCTTATTTTAAAAAAAGATTTTTTGTTTGTTGTTATATATACAGTGTTCTGTCTGCACGTACACCTGCAGGACAGAGAGGACATCAGATCACATTGTAGGTGGTTGTGAGCCATCATGTGGTTCCTGGGAGTTAAACTCAGGACCTTTGGAAAAGGAGGTTGCGCTCTTAACCTCTAAGCCATCTTTCCACCCCACTATCTTGTTTCTTTCTAATCATTCTACCCTTCTGTGCCTTGCTTATTTGAGTTAACAATAATGTCTTACAGATTCTTCCACTTTGTTGCAAAGGACAGAACTTCATCATTTTAAAGGCTGAATATTATTTCACTGTTAAATGCGTCCTATTGTCTTTGTGCATTTTACCTATTGATGAACATATAGGTTGATTCATATTGTGAATGTTGTAATACTGTATATATTGATGCGACCTTTTCACGTATTTATTTCATTTTCATTGTGTATGGAAATTAGACGGTACCATTTTAAATACAAATATTTCCATAATATCTAGGTAACTTAGATCCTTACTAAAAGGTATATGGTTCTTTTCTGTAGATCCTTGTCAATTCTTATTATCTTTATTATTATTAATACTAACCATTCCAGCATGTTTGTGTGCGGTAGTCTCTTCACATCAATTTTTTTTTTTTTTTGAGACAGGAATCCATGTAGCCCAGGGAAGCCTCAAACTTACAGTGTATTTAAGGATGATCCGAAGCCTCTAATCCACCTGCTTTTGGCTCCTGAATGCTGTGATTACATCTCTGTATACTATATTCTATGTGATGTTGGGAGTGAAACCTAGAGCCTCACATATTCCAGTCATACATTCTAGGCAAGTACTTTAAGCAGCTGAGCTACATCTACAGCTCCACATTTTACAGCTTAAAAAGGCAAATGGTGTGACTATTTAAAAGTAGAAATATTTCATATCTAAGAATATTTATTTATCCATCATTAGCCAAAGCAACATAATCACTGAGTGAGTTTTTTGTCTGATGTGAGAATTTCGCATGAGTCCAGGTCTCCCAGGTCTTTTTTTTGGGTTGAGGACCAGATCCACAAAGGTGGATCACATGGACAACATCTTTATGAATGAAATATTTTCACAACCTTCTCTCAATTGGCTCCTTTTTCATTGATTAAACATTTGTTCAGTCAGCACCCACTTATTTGTTTGACTTCCTCCTGAGAACATCTTGGTCATACTGATAGAACAATGACAAGAGGGCCCAGGTGTTTTGGCAGCCCCTAGTTTGAAGCTTGGAAGATTTATGTCTGGACATCTGTGTGCAAAACCTTTTGCACATGGAGATCAGCATATCCCCCCAAAGATATAATGAGTAAAACTAGAAGAATAATGAAGAAAAATGACAGGCCCCCGGAAGGGAATAAACAGGGTATGCCTCGGCTAAGTAACTCCCTGAAGGACTCTTAGGAAAGACTGACTGATTAATTGAATCAATCCATCATGTTTGAAGTGACAGCATCAATTTGTAATCTTTTTTTGGGAGCTGTTTTATTCCATTGCTGTTACAGTTTAAATTCACACGAGGGCTGAATGAACAGCCACCAAAATACTTATTTCAATATTATGGTGCCATATTATTAAGGAAATTTCATTATGGAAATGATTTACCCTAATTTTAATAATGATTTAGAGTAAGAGAATCAGCATGTGGAATCCTCTCTGAACTTATAAATATCACCTTACATTACCTATCCAAACCTCAAACTAATTTACTTCTAATCTTTAATGATTAAAAACTGATGTCATTATAATTCTATAGAACACAAAGTTTACCTGCCTTCACCTTTTTAGGAGGAACATTCCTCTATTTTCATTTTTTTTATTCTTCCTGTCAAAACTCATAAAGTTTTAGAAGATTTCAGTGATAAACATGTTCCTGCCATTCATTATCTTGTTCAATTTGTCGCTAAATTAAATGGCATAGAATACCCAGATGGTTGAGCTAGTCTTCCTCATAGCCATCAAAAGTGACTATTCTGGTTACTAACATGTTTTTAATTGGACATCACATAGTGATCATGGACTTCTTCCCTTTCTTAGAAGTAGGTGGAAGGCATGTATGCGATGAGCGAACCAGCCACACTTGAGTCTTTCTCTACTTCACTTCTCCATGAGTGTATGATAAGTGCAATCACTGGAAACTTTACCATAAAACTGAATACAATTGCCAGGGCAATACAGAAGGATGTATCACAGACCCATGTTTATGTCAGGGTATGGGTTATTGTTTTTTTTTTTTTTTTTAAGAACTGTAATAGAATGAAATATGTTTTAATGTCGAAACTGCATCAAACCTAATATACACTGGTTCAGAAGCACTTTATGATTGATTTAGTGATGTCTTAGGAGCTTCCTTATCGCATGTCATTTGAATGTACACAATGCAGGGTCTGTTGATAGGGGCTCGAGTCCGTATGCTGTCCAGAGTGCAGAGGAGTTTTCTGTTGAACGAGGGATTATTTGCAACTCCAGAGTGAGTATATGGTGGTGTTAAATTTTTTTTTGTCGTTGTTTTTTATCTTTATAATAAGTGGGTCTAGATTTCAGATGTTAATTCTAAATGTGAATTATTTAAAGATACTTTGTATTTCTAAATTTAAATGCTATACTCACCACACCAGCCTGGAATACTGGATACATGTTTCACTGTTTCTATGCTGAGGTTTTTAAATACTTACCAAATGTAGCCTTAGTTATGCTTGCTGTTTACAATTATTATAGTGTTTATGTGACACTTCTAGAAGAACATTTGTCTTGGGGCACACGTGTGTGTCTATACATGGTTGACCTAGCCATTTCTTCCCTTTTGATGCAAATGGAGATGTTGTGTATCTTCAGCTTCATAGTCAGGGAAGAACCATCCTGAAACTCATCCTCACAGGCTTAGGTGACCGCCACCCGGACATCCCGTTCTCACTATATCGCCAAGAAAACAGGCACTGAAAGTCCACCTCCAATTTCTGGGTACACAGCAGCATCTGAGGCTTCCGCTTGCAGTGTTGGGATTTTGATTTGTGGCAGCTGGTATGTGTCTCTGTACAGTAGGAAGAGCGTCCCTCAGCCTGAGCCCATCAGCCTGGGCTGGCTACTGTCTGCCCTTCCACGCTTAGAGTGAGCTTCAGCTCTAATATAGGGTGGTCAGTTACCAAGGGTTCATCTTTTCTGTTTGCCTCTCCTATCTCCAAGCCGCTTCCATACAGTGTCTTCGGCTGAAGCGACTAGCCTTATTCTAACAGCATCCACACACAACAGCTTGTGTTATCCAAGGGTCAATTAATAAATCTTTAATTTGTTTTACTTAAAATAGGATAGGAGCTGGGGCGATCGCTCCATTGATGAAGTGTTGTCACATAAGCATGGGGAGCCGAGCTCGAGCATCAGTTTTCTTGTAGTCTCAGGACTGGTGAAACAGGGATAGATGGATTTCCGGGGGTGCACTGGCCAGCCAGCCTAGCCTAATTGGTGACCCCTCAGGTGTAAGTGAGAGACTCTTTCTCACTAAACAAAGTAGACAGTTCCTGAGAACTGACCTTTGACCTCCACATACATGTACATACGTGTGCACGCACCAGTCCTCCCGCACAGGCACATGTGTACTCACAAGCAGACTTTTAAGTATTTATTTTTATGCAATTTAAAATCCCCTCCTGTAAGTTTACCAAATGATTTAAAAATATTGTTTTACGGGCTGTGTACTTTGCCTTCATGTATATCTATACGCCATGTTTGTGCCTAGTGCCTATGAAGGCCAGGAGAGGGGCAATGCTTGGAAGTGCAGTTAAAATGGTGGTGAGCTGCCAGTGGGTGATGGGAGTCACCCTCAGGTCCCCTCTGGCAGAGCTTCAAAGGATCTTAACTGCTGAGCTATCTTTTTGGATGAAACCAGATGATTTTAATCTAGTGGCCTTTAAAGGTAAAAATCAGGGAAGGAAGAGAAATCGTTCCCAGATGACAGCAAGTACCTTATGCAGGTAGTCTAAAGTGGGAGTCCAATGTTGGAAGATGTATGTGGGTGTTACCCATAGCTGAGCTAGAATAGCTGGGCCTGGCATTTCTCTTTCATGGCTGACCACTCCTTGGACTGCATAAAACATTAGAAGCAGCATCATGCAAGTCAACTAGGGTTTCCATGTCGGTGACATAACCAAACACCAAGAGAGAAGCAGTTGGGGACTTTCAGGGATGACTCAGAAATGTAACCGTTTTTCCATTTATTTTTAAAATGCAAATTACACTAGTAAGTCAAAAAAACACTCTGTTAAAAATACATTCAGAATTAACAAATGCAGGAGGGGGTGGGGTGGGGAAAGACAGATCAGGATAGTTAACTCTTGCTTTCAGAATATTAGGTTTATAACAAAAGCTCAGCCTAGAAAAATAGCATTCTTCACCAGGTTTTTGAGGAGGATACAGCTGTACAGCTTTGATGTTTCCCAGATAGAATCACACTACTGTGCTTTACTGTTCCTAAAGAAAGGCCCGCCCACTGACCACTTTTCAGTAGTCAGCAACTGTTTCTGAAATATTTTGGTGGTGATGATATAGTGACTTGGTGGAGAGTCGGCTGCAACTTAAGAAGAAACATGATGGCTTGTTTTATTCCCTCCCTACACGTGTACTACAAGGCGTTGTCCCATCAACAGTAGCAACTCAGTGAAACCTCATTGGAATAGTCACATTAGAATATCCTGGCATGTATAGTATTTATATTTTAGGAATAAAAGGACAATACATTGGTGAATAGTTTTCCTCAAACACTGAACATGCATATCACTGGAAACACACCATATGAGGTTCCACAGATATGTTTGCAGCTGTTCATCTTATCCGTGTAGGTATGGACCAACATAAACAAGCCTCCATGGAAACTCAAGCGTGAGTGTTGAAATCTTTTTCTGCGTGTGGTTTATGTTCCAATGGTCATTTTGATTCCTTTATTGGCTTTAAATAGCTACGTGGGTGTTTATTACAAACATCTATGCAAAGACAGCAACTGGCCTGTCTTATGGAGATCTGAATGGGTTAAGATGCAAAAAGGATTAACCCAGTAAACAAAGCTGTAAGTCCCTAAAGAAAGAGTTGCTCCATGCCAATGTCTAACTTCTCAGTCTGAATTTCACTGCACATCAAGATGATGTGTTAAAGAAAACTCCATTTTAGTGTCTAGAGAGGATCCAAGAAAAACATGATTCATCCGTGTTACTGATAAGCTTGAGCTAATTATGTTTTCCACTAATGAAAACCAAACAGTGCTTGAAAATACAGAACTAAAATCCCTAGGAGTTCAGAATAGCCCATAAACACATTGACCTACTATTGCCCCCAAAGGCATCTCATTGCCAACTACGTCAACAGCACAGGTTTTTTTTTTTCTGCCACAATAATACAGGAGGATTGGAATACACTCTAACACACAACAGATCCCCCAAATACCACAAAGAGATCTCAAAGATTTCACTAAGTTAACTATTGCTTCCCCGCCCACCCCAAAAATAATCTCGTACGCTGAAGTTAGAAAAGAAAGTTCACCTACATTGGGTCTTAGATTTGAATTAGATATAAAAAGAGTAAACATAGCTAATACATAGTCAGTTGGCCTCTGTCATAGAAATCCACAGCTGTTTTCCTGTGTTAGGAAATGCCATTTGTAGATACTTAGAGAAGCACCTGAAAGTGCAAGAAATAAAACCAACCAGGTAAGCCATTTCTGCTTTCCGCAGATTAATGAGTTTAGTAGATTAATACATTTTACTTTGTTCCATCCCAACCTCATCAGTAGACCACGTTTCAGAGACATGAAGATGATGACAGTTATGGTTGTCGTTGGTACTTGTCCCTTTGCGGCCACCAAGAGGCTCAGTGGTAAAACACCGCTTTCTTACACAGACACACTGGAGCTGCTCAGCGGTTCAGTCTTGTTCCTTGATATGAGACAGAGTCAAAGTCGTTTGGAATTAATAGCAGTGTGTTAGCCTAAAGGACGTGACTGGAGGACATCTGCACTGAGGGTCCTGGGCACACAACGCAGGTGGGTTAAGGCAAGTATGTACGGTATAGCCTTTAGGGCAAACGACCTGCCACTTTGCATTTGGTACAAGGTCATCACAGCGTGTTCTGTCTGTCTGTTTTTGCAATTACATTGTCTAAGTAGCTGTGGTGCTATCAAGATGTATGGTATGGACTGCAGAAAACGGGGTTCCAAACTAGTGTGCCTGGGTTAACTTGACACCTCACAGAGCCAACTGTCTGGGCTTCAGAGGAGTAAGTAACGGCCGCCTGGCCTGCAGAGGACCCCCATGCATCTCCTTTCTCACCTTTAAAGGCATGGGAGAAGGGAGCCTGCATTAAACAACTCCAAAATGGGCGTGCCCTGCATATTTCTCAGTTTCAGTCAGAAAGAGGAGGTTCAGTGGAGTTGATATGTGCATGTTAGCAACATTGGTGTGTGTGGGTGTGTGTGTGTGTTTATGTATGCATGTGTGTGTGTTTTCACACATGTGTCTATGTAGAAACTTCCTGTTTGGTCTGATAACATGTATGCGTATTTAAATTCATTTGCTTCTCATTCTTCATAAAAAGCAGGAGGCCACTGCACAAGTCATTTGAGAAGTCCATGGGCTGACAGACAGAAGTCATCTGTGTTATTTTGACCTAAGAGAGAGAAAAGGTGCTTTTAATCAAGAGAGAATGCTAGATGCCCAATGCTCCCCATTCTCACTTCTCCAAGCAAAAGAGCAAATAGAAAAAAATAAATAAATAAAAAGATCAGGGGAATAGAGTATTTGCCGCTCTTTTATCACCTAGTGCCCTGTCACCAATAAGGACCATTATGATCATTCAGAGAACAGATGAAATGAGCATGTGCTGCCATTGGCTGCCAAAATGATGCAGTGTGTATTTGTATCAGGAAGGGCCGCCAACATGTCTATAATGTGCCATAGCACATAGATCAGTTGGGATTAAAAAAAAAAACACCAATTACTTTGTTAAAATATTAATCAGATGACACAAGAATTTCTGATAGCTATCAATTTTGCATATATGTGACAAATTGTAGGCAGAGAGAGAATCTTCCTTTCATATGATTGTATATATGAAGAGTTATAAGCTAAGAACACATACACACAACTGAGCCACCAATAAAGAGGACAATATATCCATTGGCTATGACTGTGCAGCCCTGCCAGCAAGGACTTCATAATTTGGTACAGGAGCCAGGCTACAGATCTGTTGGATATAGTAGAAATCCCATAGCTAAAATGGCACATTGCCTTTTAGCATTTACTGTCATTCGAAAGAACAGCTTTTATTTCCAGTGGTTATATAATATTGCTAGGATGCTTGAACTGGCCCATGATGTTAAATTACTCTTACTTTACAAGACATATTTATGGCCAGTTGACAGGGAAAGGTTGTATACTCCAAATGACAAAGACAGAGGAGGTGCTCAGGGCTCTGCCTTTCAGCAGGGATGAGGCTTATAGGTGAATCAAGCTTGATTTTTTTTCACAGGATGCCACTGGGCAGTGGCTTTCAGAGGATGGATTTGAGGATTGCACAGTTGTAAAGCTCCTCACTTAACACTGTATAGTGTAAAATCAAAAGGAGATAAGGGTGATGGGGACGGGGAGTGGCATGTATGGAAATGGGACAGCCAAATTAGCTGTGCGGCCAAGTGAAATAAAACCAGAAAAGGCAGTGCCAGGTTGGACTCACAGTCCATTTAAGACATTGAAGAGACTGTCAAACAAGGGTCAGGAAAAGTAAATGGTGCTCTCAGCTGCACCACTAATAAGCTGGGTGAGTTTTGTTTTCCTGTCTCTTGATTCCGTTTCCTCAATAAACCCACAGAATTGTGTGATCTGGTGTTTCCTATGGGACGTTTTATGGAAGTGGTGAATGCAGAATTCTGATTAGCACTTTTTCATGTACCTTAAGTGCTCCTAACATCCTGGATGTGAGTCTTATTACATGTTAGTATTTCATGAGCAATGAGACTTAAAAGCTGTCCTATAATTGGACCATTCTCAGACATTGATGGGGAGAGCAATATCTGATTATGTTTATTTGGCATGTAAACATTTCTATTTAAGAAAATTATGGGGAACGCTTTGTTCTTAGGGTATTTAATAATTTTTAACAAAGATGTCTTAAAATTTCTTGTCTAAAGATTAACATTAGAATTATAAATTCCTGGTTGGAAACAATATGCTTGATTACAATATACTCACTCAGGAAAAAAAGAACACACGAGGAATGGAAAAAATATATATCATCTTCGTCAAGCATAAACACTTCAGTTCTGTTAGAAAAAAGGTGGCCTAGGGAACCTGCTAGAGCTTTATGCTCTATTCAGCAGGTCTCAGTTTCTATCCCAGCACTGTGTGTTCCTAGTACGATCTAACCCTACTTGGGTATAGCTGGGGCACGAAGGTTATTAAGAGTTGAAGACGACAGAACATCTCCATAAAACACGGTGCCTAGATAACATACTCTTGCAAGGCTGTGGTGAGAAGGCCACGTTGCTAGCTTTTGAAAAGGAAAGTGAAAACCTCAGTGCAGTCTCTAGGAAGATTAAATTGGCAGCCATGTGTAGAATGGGACAAAAGTTCTGAGATAATACAACTAGAGAACTCGATGGCTGATCACGGATGCTTGAAATAGGCAGTGATTTCGGATGTAAGGGAAGAATGTGTGGCCCACTGTTTATAGAATGCATGTAGTGCTGCTTGATTTATGAATAGGTACAATCTTTTTTTTTTTTTTTTTTTTTTTGAGAGGTGCAGAAAACTATAAGGGACACATAGAAAAAGGCAGGCACAATGCATACACCATTCTCTTTTATGAGAGAAAGCAATGAGAAGTGTCTAAAGACTAATAATCTGTTTGGAGTGGAAATACCCCAATCTCCATTCATTATCCTACATGCCGAAGGTATTAAGAGGGAAATGACTTAATGGTGGAGGAGGACAATGACAACAAACACATATCTTCAGAGAGATGTTCACAGCTTAAAATGAATTGGAGGCTTACTTTCTATTTTGATCTTCTCTTGCAATTCAGCATATCACTTGATGCTGAGATATAGAATTTGCTATCAGTTGTTATCCAAGGGAATTTGCCTAAACACAGATATAAAAATCAGGCTCCGATTGCTCGTCTGTGCTCTTGAGTGCTACAGTTCAGGGTTTGATCGGTTCCAGGTCTAATGCTCCTGTTTCACTTTGACTTTCACCTTGATAAAGTATGGCTTAGAGTTTGAGGTTTTTTTTTTTTTAATATGTATTTATCATCTGAGTGAACATTCAAGACTATTATGAAGGGCTAATAACAATGATATGAATACAACCAGCATCACCTGAGACTGTACTGGGGCAGCCAGAGAGTAGGTTTTATATAGTTACAGATAACTGCCTAAACTGTTAGAATAGTTTTAAAATATACACACTTCAAGTAATTCAAAGAATTGTTACATATTGGAGGCTTTTGAGCCAATGTAGATGATACTTCTATAAGACTAAAGAAAACTTTAAAAGTTGTCATTTTTTATAATCACAAAGAAAATGTTTTTAGAATCATCCTAGTCAAAATGATATTAATAGCAGAGAATGGAAATACACAACCGAGGGAAAACTGCATGCATTTCTTTTTTGTGCCTTGATACGTTTACTTGGCTACCTTTTCATACCCCAGAAAAATAACTTCAGAGTCAATTACTTACATGTACATTGGTTGCAGTTGTAAGTGAGAAGTCTTCTGAGGCCCTTGATACCCATAAGAATCAAAGCCACCTATGAAATCAACTGGAAAGGGACAATTACATTTGTTATTTAACTTTGTAGAAGCAATAGAAATGAATGAGCAAGGTCCCCACAAAGTACTAATATAAACTTTAAAGTAATCAAATAAACTAAAACTGACTAATGATGAAAGCAAAGAGAAAACAGTGTCTTCAAGGAAGTGATTTTCTTCAACTGTGAGATCCAGTTATAGCTTTACAATATTCTCTATACTTCACAGAAGAGATCAGGTACCTTTCTCAAGCAACAGAGACATAATTGGATTGATAAAACTTCTCTTGAGTATCGAAGATGGTGTATGAAGTTTTGGATAATGTGGGAAGTTTTTGGAACACATTACAAATGTTATAATATAAAAATAATCACCAACCAGTTCCATGTATTGTCCACAATTGTAACATTTCGATTATGTATTCTTAGGGTCAAGTACAGAGTACTGTGGTTGTATCATGCAAATTATCTCAACATGGCTATGCTTGCCATCTCATTGTGTGGTTTAATAATCTAAAACAGTAATTTAGGTGTGGAGCAAAGTTTAACCGATCACTCAAATACACTGTACATCAAGATATTAAGTGAAAGACCCAATAAGATACAAGAATTGCCATAGCAGATGATGGCATGGCTAAAAGCATATTGCCTATTCCACATGTTCTTACAAAGTAACAGAGAAGTTCTTTTCCCATCCCATGATTTGGAAGCCTGTTCATCATTTCCTCTCAAACATGGGGAGAGGCTTTGTGGCATGTTTGAGTCTTGCAGCATGGGTGCTATGTTATTTCCAATTAAAAGAAAAGCCCATTAAGGGTCATTTATTTTCCTCTGGCAGAGTCTCTCTTGATACAGCCACCATACGATGAGGAACCCCAAGCTAGCCCAGGCAGAGAAACTGATGAGTACCCACATATTTAATCCATTGCCTATCTGAGATCCTAGCCCATAGCTGATGTCCACTTTTCAGACATGTGAGAGAAAATGCCTCTATCTGATTACAGACTGCAGTTATTGAGTCAGCTCAGGCTTAGCATGTTCCTAGATCAGTTGGTGCCCCATCCCTGAATTGTAAACCTTCAATGTTTTATTTTATTTTTTTTAGACAGGGTTTTTCTCTGTAGTCCGGGCTGTCCTAGAACTGCTCTGTAGACCAGGCTGGCCTTGAACTCAGAGATCCACCTGCCTCTGCCTCCCAAGTTCTGGGATTACAGCATAATGCTTACATTATAACACTAAGCTTTGGTGAAACAAACAAGCAAGCAAACAGTAATGACAACAAAACTGGGGAAGGAAGTAGAGTTTTGTGAAATGGAGACTAAATTAAGATTCACTCAGAGACCTTCATTGTTTTTCCTTTCGCTTATTCTATTGCTTTACTTTCTCTTCCTTTCGTTGTTTTGCTAATGCCTAGAGGGGTGCAGATAGAAAGTCCAACAAAGTTTGAGGTAACATTAAGCCCATTTGGTCTATGCAGTTAAGAAATCTTCCTTTCCCAAAGGATATTAGCATGTAGCATGATACTTGGCTCACAGCAATACTTAGCTAAAGGTATAGGACTCTTCATATTCTCCCTTATTTCATAGTCACATACATACCTTCTCTCAATAGTAATGTTCCCCACCACAGCTGTACATTAGTTGCAGCTGATTAGCCTACATTGCTATTATCACTATAAACAGAAGTTAATAGTTCTTTTAGGGTTCACTCTTGGTCTTGAACACTACGTGGGTTTTTAGAAATACATATGGCATGTGTCTACCAGTACAGGATCAAAAATAGCTTTGCTGTGTAAAAATGTTCTTTTCTAGCTCCCGCGGCAACTTATCTTTTTGGGTCTCAACAATTTAGCTGTTTTACAAAATATCATAGATTTGGAGGCATATATCGTTCAACACTTTGTCTTAAAGTTTATTTGTGTGCGACTCTGTGTGGGGGCATCTGTGTGCCACTGTGCACACACGTAGGTCAGAGGACAGTTTTACGGAGTCGATTCCCTCTTTCCACTTTCTGTGGCCTCCAAGCATTGAGCTCTTGTCCCCCAGCTCATGTGGCAGCACTGTTACCCATTGTGCGATCTCACTCTTCCTCCTGTAGTACTTTCTGACTTTTGCCACTTCAAGCTTCTTCTGTGTATTTTTTTAGTTGTGTGTTTGTACAGGCGCACATGTCTGTATGTGCACACATGTCTATATGGGTTTAGAGTCCTCCTTGGTTCATTTTTCCATTGGTGTCTCAGTTTTGCCTGAAGCTTGCTGATTCAGCTATGCTACCCAGCATTGAACCCCAGGGATCCATCTGTCACTCCCTTACCAGGATTGAGAACAGGAGTATGTGCTAACACAACTCTTTGTTTTTATCCCCCTACTTTTTATATGGGAGCTGGGGTGCAGGCTCAGGTCTTTATGTTTTCTGAGAACATATTTCACTGGCTGAACTATCTCCTTAGACCCAGCATCATGATTTTTAAAAAGCATGGCAGTGGATTTAATTTTAGCATTGGGAAAACCTCTCCCTCTAGTTGTATTTGAAGCAGCGTCTCTTTTCTCATTAAGAGTGGAATGATATAACGAAATTAACAGATTACAATGTCAGCATAGGACAGGGGCTCCAATATTACTTAGTGTACCCTCCAAATTACAAGTTCTAAATTTGAGACAATTTTAAACCAAATCAAGCATTTTATAGAGGAGTGATAACAGAGTGAAGTGTTTTCGTTTTTTAAATCACCCATATTGCTATACTAGGTAATACAGTAATACAGACAATACCACGATGATTAATAATTGACAACCATATTTAAAGTTTGTGCTTTGAGAAATTCTTGTTCAAAAGGGGACTTAGTGTCTAAATTCCCAATTTATAATCATGGGCTTTTGACAACAAGGCTACTTCTCAAAGACTTAGTTTCCTGAGCTGCATTAATGGAGTTAGATGTCCCAGATCTGAGGTTCCCTTCCAGTAGAATGGTTTACTCTACACAGCCAGAGAATGGAATGTGCTAGAGTGTCTCAAGACCAAGACAGAAGTAAGTACAAAGTTTTCCACTGAAATTAAAATCCAGGTTTATCAGGATTGTTGCTGCTTTGAGATGCCGCATGGTTTTCAAGGCTTTGAGATGGATGGCAATAAAAAGCTACACAGTAAACAGCCCAAGATTCTGGAGTGAACTAAAAGATAGATAACCTGAGGAAAAACAAGATTTCAAGTCCAAAGATAGAGTTAGGTCTGAAAACAGAGACTACCATTTAAGCAGGGGAAAATTAGACCTCAAGACACAGGGCAAGGTCAGGAGGGAGTGAAGGTGCGACCTGAGATGGTGCTATGGAGGCAGCCTGGGTAGCCAACCCAGAGCTCGCTCTTTGTTGTGCTTGCTCAGTTTCTTGTGTTCAGTGGTGGTGGTGGTGGTGGGAGGCTAGATGGAGTTGGCTTATAATAATGGCTAGAAAAGCTGGCTAGCACTAAAGCTCTAAAGGGATCAATGCAGTTCTTCTGATGATTCTGGTCTTGAAGGCAGGTATGGGGCATGGTACTGATCCCAACATTGGAAGGGGCTATGACACAACTAAGACAGACTTTTGTCGTTTCACATATAAAGAAGAAAACTTAAACCGGAAGTGAAGGGTATGCTTTATATTGTTTATTGTTTGAAATCCATGGCAAAGGCCAACAGTCTAGGAAGTCTGACCCCTGGTGACTGTAACCAACAGGCACAGGGAGTTTGCTGTGAGCCTGGGTCTCTTAAAAATGTCATAAATTTATGTCTTACCAACATGGCTTGCCTACGCACCACCCAAACAAGAAAGCCAAAGCTCACAAGGCCTCATCCGTAGACAAGAACTACAGACAACTAGGGAATGCTGAGAGTGGGAGAAATAGTCTTCCCAGGGAAGAGCACACTAATGGTTATCCAATACCAAATGGCCAAATATTTGTATTGGCTGAAAAAATATGTATGCTATAATGTTAACTGACTATAACATACAAATGTAATGTATAATGTAATATAACAGACTGAGCAGGCTGTATTTATGTATTTAAGAATCTTTCTGTCATCTATCATCTGTCTGTCTGTCTGTCTATCTAATCACCTGTCTGTCTGTCTAATCTATCATTTATCTATCTCTCTATATAAGTAACGTCAAACGGAAGAGATGCCATGAATTTGAATGAGAGTAAGGGAGGTGGGGTGGCTGACAGTCTTTGGAGGGGGTAAAGAAGGATGATGTAATTATATCATAACCTCAAAAATTAAAGTTGAAAAATAAATTAGGCTAAAGTAGAAAAATATATCTTTAATGGCACATTAGAGGCTATTTTAAATGTTTTTTATATAATTAGTTAAGTGACCAAGGTAATGCCATTTTAAAAAATTTTATTGATTTATTCATATTACATCTCGATGGTTATCCCATCCCTTGTATCCTCCCAATTCTCCCTTCCTCCCATTTTCCCCTTAGTCCCCTCCCCTATGACTGTGACTGATGGGGACCTCCTCCCCCTGTATATGCTCGTAGGGTATCAAGTCTCTTCTTGGTAGCCTGCTGTCCTTCCTCTGAGTGCCACCAGGTCTCCCCCTGATTTTACCCTGATCCATTTTGTGTCTGCTCAGGCATGTCTCACCCCTTAGTCCTATGAACAATCGCATCCACCTTGGCAACACCTGTGTGGCCCAAAATATGTACTAAAGTACTAAATGTTACCAGGTTCTCCTGAGCTATACCTGACAATGTTGTCATTTTGGCTTTTGCCTTTATAAGTGCTGCAACCCTGAGCTTCAGTGCTAATAGACTTCCTGCTGCACTAGCCTACTCTTGGTGGCTGGCTGGCTTCAAATAAAGATTTATTTGGCTTTATATGTTCTGTGGTCTGTAACCTCCTCACCTGGACTATAACAGTTATATTGAACAAATAGCATATAGAAGCTAAACCATAACTTGCCCAAATGATGGGGTTATGAAAAAAGATCTAACCTATTCTTTCCAAGTAATTGTGACAGTAACTAAATGTTTGGTTTATAAATTATTGCTGCATTTTTAAAATTACTTAATTTATTCACTTAACATACTGGTCATAGCCCCCTCCTCCTCTCCTTCCTGCCTGCTTCCCTCCTTCCCCAGCCATCAAGTCACATCAGGATTGAGTTCATCCTCTTTCTCTGTGGCTTGGCAAGGCAGTCCTGCCAGGGGAAAGTGATCAAAACACAGGTAATAGAGTCCATGTCAGAGACAGCTCCCGCTCCCCTTACTAGTGGACCCACCTGAAGCCTGAGCTGCCCATTGGCTACATCTATGTAGAGGACCTAGGTCCAGTGCATGCATGGTACTTTGTTGGTGCTTAGATTCCATAGGCCCCTCTGGGCCCTAGGTAGCTCTGTTGGTCTTCTGTGGAGACCTTGTCACCTCCAGGTCCTTTTAGCCTTGCCCTCACTTTGCCACAGGTTCCTTATGCATTGCCCAATGTTACACTGTAAGTCCCAGCATCTGTTTCTAACTGTGGCTGGGTGGAGCTTCTCAGAGGACAACTCTGATAGGCTCCTGTCTGCAAGCATAGCGGAGTATCTTTAATAGTGTCAGGGGTTGGCTCTCTCCCATGGGGGGGGTCTTCGGTTGGGCTAGACATTGGTTGGACATTGCTTCAATCTCTGTTCTCTCTTTATCCTCGCACGTCTTATAGGCAGGGTAAGTTTTGTATCAAAGTTTTTGTGGGTCAGTTGGTGTTCTCCTCCATCTGCTAGGTGTCTCATCTAGTTAGAGGGTGTCCTCTTTAGTCTTCATGACCTCTGCTACTAGGAGTCTCAGCTACAGTCACCCTCATATCTTCCCAGATGCCTACCCTGTCCTATGTCTCCAGCTTGTCACAGAGATGCCCCTACCCACAGTTCCTCTTTTTCTCTGCATGCCTTCAGCAAAACATTATCTTTTTAATCAATGAGAACACTCCTCAGTTCTTGAAAGGAGAATTAAAACAAATTCTTGACAACAGCAAGATGCTCTGACCTTCTCAGCGTCCACCATCCATCCATCCATCTCTACAGCGTTCCAGTCAGGTCAGCAGTAACAGTTGTCTTTAAAAATAAAGACAGGCTTTTGCTTGGGGCCGTGAACAGCTGAGGATGGAGATGAAGCTAGGCACTAATCCCCATCCGTGCTGAAACTTGATGACTGTTTCCCGTTCATTCCTATCTGTTAAATCCCTATGAGAGTTCCAAATGTGATCAGAGGTACCACATCTCATTTTGTGTTATGATGAAAACCAGCAGCGTTTTGTTTTCCTCCTGTATTATTCATCAAACAAAAATGTTTGAGTTCTTTGAGTTACCTACTTGTTGTAGATGCCTCTTCTAATCTTCTTTTTTTTCCAGAAAACTCACTTTTATCTTCCTCCCGTCTCCAACCTAATAATCTAGGAAGAGGACTCTGGTGTCAGTAGTAACTGACAGGAAACACGTTGCTTGTATTCACCAGTGAGTTATGAATGGTCAAGTATCTAAGTGTTATTGCTTTCTGCAGTTTATGAAAGGTGATGGGCACCAGAGTTCAAGGTTTGGGTTCTGTGCTTTGTGTCTGATCACATCTGCAGGACACTAAGTGAGACCCAAGACGCACTTTCTTCTGAAAGCTGTCTGCATTACCAGTGCTATCTTCTGTGATTCTGATTACACTGAGGGGTTTCAAGGGGACATGAGATGTTTTCTTTATTACCTATGTTATTTTCATCCTTAGCACAAGAATGGGAAAGGCAGAGAGAATTACTGAGTCCAGAAGCAAAGGTAGGGGTGTTAGGAGGGAAAGATGTTACTGGATGCAGGAGAAACTGACAAAGAGGTAAACAGTGCAGGCTCTCGTGAGTGTTTGAATGAGAGGGGATCTGGTGATGAGCGGAACATTGTTGTGTTCCACAGAACCAAAGCAGAGATCTGTAGGAAGTGTGACTATGGCCACCTGACTGACATATTATGACTCCACTTGTTTCTTTGTGATTGTCTCCACTGTAATGTAAGCTGTATGAGATTTACTATTGTGTGCTGCTTTTTAAAAAAAATTATAGTAGCATAAAGCACACAAAAATATTTGGCTTGTGGAAGACACTCAGTTCATACTCACTTAATAGATTGTACTATTTGACTGAGTGCTTTTATCTTTTCCCCCATAAGGCTTTGAACAATAATAATATAGGAACATCATTTAGATACAAACAAAATAAACTTTTTGAACTATATCAGGAGGAGGCTGCCACTTTGTCTTCTTTGGCTAAGAGGCACAGGAGAGAGAAGGATGTTGGGACATGGTTTAGTGTTAGCATGGCAAGGGTGAGGATCATTTACTACTCGATGCTGCCCCACTGTTTCATATATTGATGATTCGTGACAAGAGGTTTATTCTTACTGAATGATCACAACACCATGGCACAGAACTGGAAAGAAGGTGCCAAAATAAAATTTGTACGTGTTTAACCTTTAGCGTTGGATAGATTTGTGTTTAGTTCTTGAAAGACAACTTATTCAGCGGATTTGTTAAGTCATATAAATATGTAAAAACTACACATAATTAATATACAAAATTCGGTGACTGTGAACATTTGAACACCCATGAATCCCTCACCACAGCAGACACCAGGCACATCCGTGCTCTCTAAAGACCTTCTAGGGATATGACTTTCATTTCACGGTCTGTGGTGTTCTCTTGAGGCCTTAGTTTTTTTATTTGCGATGAGGGTGTGTTTGTATGTACTGACCTATGGAGATAGAGGGAGATGCAATTATTTTAAATTAGAAAAGTACCATATCAACTTAATAACCTTGATTTAATAACATTAATAACAGAAATGAAAAAATTATCCAGGAAGAGAAAACTGCTTCTTGAATAAATACTCTTTGCTAAAATCTGTTCCCTGTTGTGAGCTGCCCTTCTCTTTAAATTTAATCATGAATACTTAGTCCAGAAAACTAAACTGCCTTTTTAAATACATGTTGGCAGTAAGGTATTGTAACATAAAATTGTCCCTCTGTTACTAATGACAAAGCCATTAATCAACATATTCTTTTCTGGAGACAGAGCTGGAGAGAGCCGTGACGGGAAATCTAAAAGGGCAGATTGCTGAAAGTGAAGCCTAAATATTTAGGAGAACACATTGAAAGGCATTAAAGAATACATGTGGGCCTATGAAAACAGCCTCTACCCATTATCTCTGCAGGCATGAATTTCAAGGGTACTTACATTCCAGGTGTACAAAAGGAATTTTCAATACAATTAACCACAGGCCAAACTGAGGAGAACCACCTCTCTCCCACTCAAGTCTTACTTGGTGGCAGCAATTCTAACTGATTGTACGAACTTGAGGTGTTCTATCTGGGCAGAAATTTGTGAATGGATTTTGATCTCTCTCTCTCTCTCCCTCCTTCTTTGCTTCTCTCCCTCCTTCCCTCCCTTCCTATGGCCCATCTCCTCCCTCCCTTCCTCTTTCTCTCTAAATCTCTTTCAAATTCTGATTAGAAAAATACAGTCCATACAGGAACATAGGATCTTGTTGTTGTCTGAAAGGTCAGGAAAGTGTTGTGCTAAGAAGAGCTTCAGGACAGAGAAGAACATGCTGAATGGAATGAGACTCATTAACTGACTCACAGACACTTCACTTCAGGTGTGTTTTCTCATGGTTTTGGGATCTTTTCATGTTTTTCTTATTTACATCAGAAGCAGATTTTTGAAATGGTCACCTATTGCCACATGCTCATAAATGAAAAGGAAAAGCAACAACAACAACAACAACAACAACAACAACAATAACACTATCAAAATAAATAAGATGGGTATTTAGCTAGAAGTTGTTTAAATAGCCACTTGAAGCTTTTATTTCTAAATATATAATAAGGGTCTACTATAATTTGCACATGCTTAGCTGGTTTCTTCCCCCAATGTCTGTTTCTGCTAATGCTCAGGAAGAGAATTACTGTAGATAAAAATGTAAGACTGTCCTATGGTTTTCTGGTGAGACCATAAGCTCAGTGCTGATCTCTTAGGATGGACAGCAGCCATTGACATGTCCCAGGGAAGCTGAGGGGTAGCCCACAGCAGGTGTTCCGGAGGTAGGGTCTTATCTAAGTATGGCACCTCTAAGCAAGTTATGTTTCCAATGAGGCTTACTTTTTCCTTTGATTTAAAAAAAAAAAAAACTATAACTAAATCATTTTTTGAGATCATTTCCATCCCCCTCCCCCCCATCAACTCCTCCCATGGACACCTCGTCAAATTCATGGTCTCTTCTTTTAAAATTAGTATCCACACACATACACTCACACACACACTCACACAGTGTACATGTGTGCATACAAGCACACTCTCCCACACATATTGTTGAGATTTTATGGATGCAGATTCCCTGTTATATACAGAAGACACTATCTCATAGCAGACACCCTATGTCTCTGGCTCTCACAGTCTTTCCATTCCTCTTCTGCAGCGCTCCCTGAGCCTTAGGTGTGGGAATTGTGTTGTCAATGTATCAACTGGAATTGGTTGCCATACAGTTCTCTGCATTTAGGGTAGTTGTGGCTTTCTGTAATTGTTCGTATGTGCTGCAAAAAGTAGCTTCTTTGATGAAGGATGACAGCTGTGCATATCTGTGGGCATAAAAGTAAATATTCAGAATGCAATTGGGCATTCACCTGGCTTAGGAAAGGGGCATTCTTCTAAGTGCTTCTCTAGGATCCATGATGTCACCATGCATGGCATGTGTAGTTGGCTAGGATTACAGTATAAAACACGAATGCCCCTCTATTAAGTGGGCTTTAAGTCCACATAGATGGCTCTTGATTATCCCCAAGATCTAAGTACTACTGACACCTTTGGGGCTATTGAAACAATTTTCACTTTGAAGGATTGAGAGTATGAGATACCTCATCTGTGTGATACACTAAAGACAAAACAGATAGGTGTTGGGTCCCATCTTTATTTTTTTAATAAAGTGCTTATTCAAGGGGAACAATTGGCATTATTCTTTAAACACATATTTCCACTATTTCCTGATGAACTTACAATGTTTCAGACCAGGTGACTAGATGGAGAAAGGGCTCGCAGAAGCAAATTCTGTAGTTGAATCTACTGGAGTTTTATATGGAATGATGCAAACATGGTTGTCATCAGCAGAAGCCTCCGGTACAGAGGCAGGTCTACAGAGACTCTTCGAATGCTGACTTGATTAAAACTGCAGTTTTATAATAAGTAACAAATAGCTTGTGTGGCACACTGCAGTAAGATTTACTAAAGGGCCAACTGTAGAGGACAGAGGTTTTGTATTTTGAGTAATTTTGGAAATCACCTCATCCATGATCAAGAAGGTCTAGGGGAGTCTGGGAGCATCCTATTTTACTAATGGCCTGTGGATCTGTGGCAAGGGTATAGGAAAAAGTGGGCAAGAACAGAGGCAGTGAAGGCCAGGCGTCTTGGATTGGGTAGAAGGTCAAATGGTGGATGGAGTCTTCTATGAGAAAAGCTTACCAGTCCTTTTCAGATTTGGGCAGGGCTTCTAGGATACAATAGGATAGGGAAGAGGACCATAGAGTCAACACTTGATGGCACTGACTTTGCTGTGTTTGACTACTTGCCTCAGGGAGCCTGGAAAGCTAAGGACAGTCCAAGTGACACAGCACTGTCAGAGCACACTGTTTTGTAGCAGTTGGCCATCAGTCAGATGTGCTGAGTTTGCATTTGTGCTCAGGGTTAACGACTTTCCTCTGTGCTGGGAGAGCACCCGTGTTAGAAATGGAGAAACTGCATCCTCATATCCTCAGGCATGGATGCTACAAATGCAAGCATGAAGAAAGTGTAGGATGGGCATCCACAGTGTGCATATAAGAGCAGCACTGCTTTTGCCCTCCCTGGAGGCAGAGAGTGAGAAAGAAGGCATGAAGGCAAGAGGGACAATCAGTGCAGCCAAGCTCCAGAGCAAGAGTGAGGGGTTTTTTGTCCAGAACATAGGCAGGAGAGTGAGGAGAAAGAGAAGTTATGGGAGCCAAGAGAATGACAGTCCCAGTGAAGCCCCTCCCACTGTAATGAAGGTGCTCTAAGTGCAGTCTGTGGACTGAAAGAAATGGAGCCACATGGGTGAGGTGAGGTTTGGTCAGGCACCTGGATAAGAGAAAGTGAAGAAACTAAGGTGTCAGAAAATGATGAATCCCATTATTATTATTATTATTATTATTATTATTATTATTATTATTATTATTATTATTATTATTGCCACTTTCCATAGATGTGGAGAAGGACACAGGCTAGGATGACGTGATTAACCCAGCTCCATCTTCCATGTGCCTGGGCTTGCATGCCATCTGGATTGACTGGGTCCTCGAGACTTTGGTTTGCTCCCCCATTGTCAGAATTGCTTTCAATTACATACGACGTGCCTTTTAGTAAGAAATTGAAGGGAGTAGTTATTGCAAGTAACAGATGAGTTAGTTAGACATGATTTGGTGTCTTCTCAGCTGACATCTCGGATATATTTAGAATGCACAACCCATTTAAATGCAGCAGATTTCATTAGGATGGTGGGTGCATTAATGTATGTATATTTAGAGAAATAAAATGTAAATATGCATGCTATAATCACCCATTAGAGAAATATTCCTCGCCTTGTGCCTCGTAATGTTTGTGTAATTATATTAACTTGCAAGGTCTAGAAAAGAAAATCACAAAACTCCTGAGCCTAAACTGAGCATCTTATTAGGGCAGCAGTTGCCACTCCAGGAAAGAGAGCAGCCAGTGTTATCCCAATATTCTTACTGATAATGTGGGCACATTGAAAGTAGTTTAGCTATTCAGGCTAATTGAAAACATGGAAAATTATTGACCTATGGATTATGGTAGACCATTGGCCAACATGGACCTGAAACCTAGCTAAAGTAGTTTTCTGTTAAAAAGACACGTCTATTTTTATTCAACTGTATTCAATTGAATATGTCTGCCTCTGTGGTTTATCCTTCTAATTTCATCCAGAGTATCACTTTCCTAGGGAGTGTTTCTGTCTTCTCTTGGACTATAGATCATGGTATCTCAGCTTTCCTTGAGTTCTCTTCACACCTTATTATTATTCTCCTTTTTCCTGGGAATTGCATGCTGAACTGCAGGTGTCATGAAGGTAAAGGTGGTGTCTGTTTCTTGCTTCATCCCTGGCAATGTGCACAGGCTACCTGTTTAATAAATAGTTGTTGGAACAAGCGCTCTGAAGGGATGAGGAAACTGTACTTAGAACCAGAGATGCTGGTTCTGGTCTTACTTCTGCCTCCCTTGATTATTCTACTTCGAGCAAGAGAACTCCAGTGTCCTTTTCCTCTACTGCAGAGTTAAGGAACTGAAGTATGGGATTGCTAATCGTGTTCTGTATGATCCCACATTTCTGTGATTGGTTTGCATGCCAATGGTAGCAATGGAAACATTAAGGGAGCAAATCCATAATTTATTTATTTCTAACTGAATATTATTATGCAATGATGTTATGAGGCAAATTTACTGGAAGATGAACTCATCTGCACCCCCCCCCTCTCTCTCTCACACACACACACACTCCACATTCATAGACATAAGAAAACATGAGTTGAAAGTACTAGGAAAAATGATATCTGTCCTGAATGTGTGAAAACATTTGTATGTTAATATTTCCTAAAAATACAATGTATATGGCACTTATACTGTGTTAGGAAGTTTAATGATGATCCAAAATATTCTAGAGTTATTTGTAGGTCATTTGCAAGTACCACATTCTATTATGTAAAACATTTGGGCATCTACAGGATCCATGGAGGATCCTGCATCCAGTCTCCCCTGGGTCTGGAAGGATGATTGCTTACAGCATCTGGAACCTGAGGCCTGACAATTCTCAGTATGAAAACAGAGTAATGAACAATGCAGGGCCCAGAGCATGCATGGTAGGATTGGTGGGTGTGGAGCCCTCTGAAGCACTATTCCTCTTCATTTTAACTTGGGGATGCTGAAGTACAGATGTGTACCTGTGCCAAGCTTTAGCCGCCCTACTCATGGGAATACTTTTAGCATCAACTTCATTAGTTACAGAGGCAGCAATCCATATCCAATTTTCTTTTTGTGTCAGGGATTGTTCATGTATAGACGAGACTCCTTTGTTAGAAACATTAATAATTAATCCTATAAACAAATGAATAAATGAATGCAAATTTCATACTGTCTACCCCAGCCAG